>NC_056748.1:814645719-814739791 GCF_019279795.1 Protopterus annectens | reverse complement strand
ACCCATTCACCAAAAGGATAAGTCATCCTCGACAGCTTCTTCTAGGTCTTGGAAGGCTCTTGTGGAGAACTAGAGTCAGATTTGGACAAGACGATGAAAGCATTTTTAAAGGCCCAGTTTGACCAGTGGATCAGTCTTTCCCCCCTCGTCTGGAATATGGAGAGATCTGACCCTCCTGCTCAGTATTTAACAGTTCCTTCTCTGGTCCACCCTACCTCAGCAGTGACTCTGGATCAGATGCCCCTCAGTGTTGATCACTCATTGGTGCTGACAGCTTGGCTGACTCCTGCACTGACCACAACCTTGATGTATTTGATTCTGGCTCCTTTGGGGCTGTCTGCATCCCATAGGTGAAGGTTGTGGGTTGAGGGCCCTGGGTTGGGATCAACTCTGAGCCTGTCAGAGCCATCCTTGCCCTGGTGCTTTAACCCTGGATTAGTTCATCACCAGTCTCTGCTTTACACTTGGCCAGGTTGGCAAATGGGTTTGAGGTTTTGTCTCTCAGAGGTGGGATCATGTCACCCTGTGTCTATTCAGTCCCGATCTTCTTGTCTTTCTGGGACTTTGGCTTTTCATCAACTTGTTCAGGGGATTACCCACACCAAAAGGTCTTGAGACCCAGACCCAGGCCTTCCCTCATTCTTCTCATCACCTTTGCTCTCCCCCACCCAATGGAGGTGCGTAAGAAGCATCACTATAAAAGAGAGAGCACATGTATTCTACTGAGAAGATTTTGATAGTGGATTCTGATCTCAGTGAATGTGAAGGGTCCCCAAAATGCCCATGTGATGCCTCTTTTGGCGAGCTCCTTGAAGTGGTGAGATGAAATAGTTGATCTCTGAAAATCCTTCTCCTAAAGGAGTCTGTCTTTCTTGAGGCTTTTACTGTTGGCCCATCCACGTCTTGGGTAGTACCCCCCCCCCCAACAAACCGTTGTCATTCTTGTGTACTCCCTCCTAATGCAGTCATTGATCTTGTGTCCTGGAGGGTTTGGAAACAAGCCCATTGTGATGGAGCTGATCCTACCTAACCCTGACAAAGTCTTGTTCCTACCCAAGGATATTCCTTACTGGAACAGGAGTCCTGCAGTTGATGCAATTGTTTGTCGTTTCTGTAGCCACAAAGAACTGTCTGGAGAGAGAGTGCATTGTTTTATCCTCTGAGCAGAGAGTCGTGAGCATTAGATTGGTTTTGGAATGGCACTTTTGCCCTCCATGCACTGAACTGTATAGCACACCTGACTAGACTTTAGGGGGATTTGTTTAATCAAATGTCTGTCAGTGGCATCTCAAAAGACAGTTGAGCCTTGTAAGTCCTTTGAGAATCAGTGAGCCACCATATTATAGTTTCATAGATATTTACTAGGCTAACGACCAGCAAGCTCTTTATAAGCCTGGCATTGCAACCCCAACCCAGTTTTTGCCGAGTAACTTGGATATTGTTCTTGTGGGATATGTTAGTAAGGAGGTAGCCGAGTGTTATTTGTGTATGTGTGGGGCTTGGGGGTATGTTAGTTCGGGATTAATATACTTACTTTGGATCTGTTGTTAGTCTGAGACATGGGGACCAGACCAGGGCAAATACCATTCAATGATCAAGGCTTTGTTTGAATGTGATGAACTCTGTTTCACATAAATGGGGAGCCTATCCTGTAGCACGGGATCCATTGAGACGTACATTGTTCTTTCTCCAGCATGCTTTATTTATCTTGTAGGCAATGTTCACGTCCTTGGATGCAGTATTTCTCATGTTTTTGTTAATGTGCAAGAAAAGAGCTGAATCTGAAGGATGCCTTACATGCAAGGCACAGAGAGCCTTTCAGTAACCTGTCGGAGACTGAGTAAGAGTGATAAGGACCTAAGATGATCTGTATAGGACAGGGTATTCATACCCTGGATTCTCCTTGTCAGAAGCCTTTGAGGCCATTCCACCTGTTGCAAATGCCTTATAAGGTACATACTGAAGGGGATGGGGATGCTTAATTATGGGTCTTCTAAGGGCTGAGTATAGTTGTACTATAACTTCCCTGGACCTGGATGCCATATCCTTGCTTATGATTAGGGTGACAAAGAATGAATTTCTTATGGTTTGGCTCCGTGTTGGTCAAAGGCCAAATTACTGTCTACATATGTTCTCACATCTGTGTCTTCTGGGTCAGCTCCTAGGGGTGTTCTATTGATTGAGAATGCTTGGGTGAATGATTGACCAAAGGGCATTATAATGCATTTCTTTGAGTTGTGTTTTAATCCAAGGCTTTATTTGTTTGTTAGGCCCTGTTGTAGGATGTTGGTGTCCCTGGATGAGGGGAATTTATGATGACTGCCAATTTAGAGTCATCTTTGAATTTGGTGCGCCAGAGGCCCTTGACATTGGCCTTGCCTTTGGAGAAGTAGATGCTAAACAGGAGCGGTATAGAGCTCTGGGGTACTCCTCTGGTGACTACCCGGCTGATGAAGATGGTCTCCGTAATCCTGACTTCTTGGGTCCCATTTGTGATCCAGCCTGCAATCCAGCGTGGTATGAAGGGATTTATACTTGGTTCCAAGAGTTTGTGAACAGTGCCCGAGTTGAGATATTGTATCCAACGCCTTAGCTAGGTCAAGGTAGGTGGTATGTACTATTTTTCCCTTCATCCATAGTCTTGGTGACCCTTACAAAGAAGTCTACTAGGTTAAATAGGCAAGATCTTCCCATAACAAAGCCTGACTGGAATGAGTTCAGTGTTTGTAGGTTACTAGTATCCTTTTTGATTATTCCCATGATAATTAATTCCATGGCTTTGCATGTTAAACTTGTCAGACTGATGGGTCTTTAGTACCTGAGGTTGGTTAATGGTCCACCTTTATGAAGAGGGATGACTGTTGCAGCCCTCTATTCACCTGGTACTTAACCTGTTTTAAGACTGTAATTGAAGAGTGTGTCAGGTGGTCTTGCTGAGTCGCATATGAGGCTATCAGGAATAATGTTGTGGCCTGTTAGCATTGTTTTTGGCCTTGGCATGTACCGCCAAGACCTGCTTACTCTTGATAATTTGGGGTGGGATATGCTAGAATGAATTTCATGGGGTGGGTGGAATGTGGTGTGAAGTTGGAGCTAAATTTATCAGCTAGTAGATTTACTGTGTCAACCTGGTTATTGAAGGTTATGACATTTTCCGCCAGTTCTTCACGTTACTGATTGTTGCTTTTAAGGTTCTTGACCTAGCTGAAGAAGGTCTTGGAATTGTCCTTAGTCTAGGAGGCTATTCTGACCTTTTAATTGGCCTTGTTGGGCTTTATTAAACCTCTTAGTTTGTTTAGTTGAATTGGAGAGCTCTTGTCATTCAGAGTTGTTGTTTCTGATTTTGCTCATGATTTTTTTTTCTTATTAAATACTTTAAGGTTAGGATTCCACCAGAGGTCTATATCAATCGAAGTTCCGTAATTCCAAACACCTAATGGTAGAACCATTATGTTCGAAGTTACAGAACTTCGACTACGTAAAAAAAAAAAAAAAAAATACAACGAACAAAACAAATTGTAAGCAAGGGGTGCAATCCCTCCAGCACCACTTAAGTGGGGGGCTGCACCCCCCCACACCCCCCGCTACTTAAGTATACCAACTCCGAGATCGCACCACATTGAAGTGAATGGAAACCTCCGCTTACAGAGATTTCCATTTAAACGCTCAAAATTTTACAAATTTGAACGTATGGTCTCGACCATTTGTGGTTCAAACTTGTTAAAGTTCGACTACGTGATAGGAACCCTTCCACCAGTGGGGTTTGTTGTTGATGTTAGATCTGGTCTTATTTCTGGTAGGTATGGCACCCCCATTGGTACTATTTACACATTTGTAAACATGTCTAAAAAATTCTGCATAGGTAGCTGTTTTCCTACGGTTTGTGGGTACCTTGTATTTTGACAAACTGTTGCTTAATAGGTTATAGTTTGCTTTACAATAGTTCCTCACTTTTACTGGTTTACTTTGGTTTTCCAAGTTGATTTTTATTTTGACGGAGGCAGCTTTGTGATCCACCTCACCAACTAGGACATGACATGGCAGGGGATGCAACACTGTCCCATGTTGTTGAGTACTAGGTCCAGTATACTTAATCCTCTGATGGAGTGTACAGTGCACAATGTCTGGTAAAATCATGGAAGCATATCTTTGAGTTAGAGGCAATGTACTGCTTCCCAGTCTATAGAAGGGTCAGTCTCTCATGAGTAAGGTATTTGGTTGTATGTTGAGCGCCTCTAGTAGGTCTAGGTACCAATGCCTCTAGTATGTGTAGCTGCTTCATGGGTCATAGAGGGTGACCTGTAGCTGGCTAGGATATGATAAGGAACTTTGTCTTCAGAAACTTGCACATAGATTAACTCCAGCATGTCATCACATGTGACCATCTTGGAGTTATATTTGTTGCTAATATAGATTGAGGCACCTCCTTCTTCAGCCCATGTCTTTGCTGCTGTTGGTCTAAATGTGTGGAAGGGACTGTTGCCTTGCACTACCAGAGTACTTTGTGCAGCTTTAAACCAAGTCTCAGTAAGAGCACAGAGATCTACATTTTTCAGAGTGGAGAGAGCTTGAAGGGTGTTTCTTGTTTAGTCTCATAGCATTTATCAGTGACACTGTAACATTGCTCTGAGATTTTTTTTTTTGCTTTGTTGGTAGTTTTGTCATTTTGCCATTCCCTTTAAATGGCTGTAAAGTAGTGGTTAAAGTTTTAGCCAATATGTGAAAGCTCAGGGAGGGACAAGTGCAGACCATCATTGGCACAGGAAACGTGGTCTTTTAGCTATGTTCCTCCATGCTGATGGATATTGGATCCCTATCGTCTGACAATAGAAACTAAACCTGTTATTAAAATCCATTCCTTTTCTGTTCCTACTGTGGCATCATTTTTAGTGATGGTAGAATACTCTTCAGTGCAAAGCACGTTTCTGTCTGTAACATAGATTCAGTGAGATCCATAATGTTTGTAAATATTCTTCATTGTGGTGCATCTGTGGTCATTTACACCCACATGGACTATGATATAGTCATATCGGTACGTGTGGTGCAGTGATTTGAGTGCGTTTGTGATATTGGGTATCCTAGCTCCAAATAGGCAGTTAACTGTTATCTTGTCCTTGTCCAGGCTGGTGAGAGGACCGTGTGCGTGTTGTGCAATAGAATCCATGTAACAGGAGTACTAGGTAAAGTGCTTGCTTGCCTTAAGGGTTTTGTTCTTTGGGACCATTGGGTGTAGGCTTAGGTGGTGGTACTTTTGGTGTGTGCTTTAGAGATTGCTGAGAATAAGTATTGCCATTTGAAGGCTTGAGAGGTCCTTGAGGTTTGGGAAAGTTTCTTTGAAGTGTCTCAGCCTATGAAGGTCTGTGTGTGTTTGGTGAGTGTATGTGTGAAGAATGTAGTCTGTGTTCTTGGCAACCTTGTTTGTAAGTGAGGTTTTTTTGTCTCCAAGGAAATTGCATATGTTCATATCCATCATATTGTGTTAATTTCTTTAAGGATTAAAAGGTTGTCTGAGTACGAGACAATTGCTACATTTTCTCAGGATGCTCAAATCAACCAAGCTGCCCACAGAGACATTAGGAAATTGCATATCCATGTTGTCAGGTCCTGTATTAGGGTTAGGCTTTTATGGTTTAGGAACTTAATGTTACAGGGTTCACTTGAGTGGTGTGTAGGGTTAAGGTGTGTTTTTAAATTATGGTGTTGTATGATATTAATGTTGTTCAACTTGCTAACTAGCTGCCCTAAGCTTAATTCAGTGCAAAACAGCACTGTGTTACAACGTAAAATCCTAACTAGTAGATTTCCAGTTACATTTTACTGTCTAGGCATTTGCTGCTGTACAGGGCACTGCTAGCTGCCATTGTGCAGTGAGAAGCTCTGTGCAAATGTGCCTGATTTATAGCAGACGGAAAAAAGCTGAAAACTAACTCCTTTGCTCTCTAGCTAATACAGGACTACACTTTCAGCTCCATGGAATGCTTCCCAACTCAGAGAGACCAGGTAAACACCTTCTGCAAAAGGTGGATGGTCCTGGAATTTTTTTAATGTAAACGCACAGCAAAAGTAGGTCTCATCTGCAGATTAACACCAAACAACTAATTTGCCCTTCTCCAAGGCAATTTAAAAGCAATCAAACAGAGAAACTGATTTTTTTGTAGCAAAAAGTGAAATGCTTTCAGAATGCATTCAAACAGTTGTGATCAATGAATACAATATGTGCCCCTGTTTAAAAAAAAAAAAAAAAAAAAAGTCAAGGAAATGGTCTTATTTTAGCCTGGATGGCTCTGGGTTCCATGCCCCTCATTTTCAACTCTGCAGATGTCTGTCTGAATGGGCCTGTGTATTTTTTCAGGGTGTTTCAAGGCATTTTTTTCTTAATGACCCTTTGATGGTTCCAGTTTATTTGGCTCCCAAGTTAATGTCCTATTAACCAGGAGTAATCCAGTGTGGCAAAACATTTCTGCCATGAAAATTCACTTTTCCACCCCTTAACGGACCTTTTCATGAAATTAAAGGAGGAGATTGTTGTTGCTCCGTAAGTCGCAACAGATTGTTCAGGATGCTCCAGACATAAGTGTCTCCCCATGGCAGACTGGGAGAACTTCAGTGAATGCTACCTTAAGAGCAGGAGTGTTCTGCAAAATCTGGCTATAAGGGACAATTTCTCTTGCAAACTCTTCTGGTGTCCTTGAAGTTTTGCTGGACAGCTGTTCTCTGGAGGCAGTCTAGGGATGCTTGGCTGTTTACTCCCAAACCGGGGAAGCCATCACTTTGGATGCTTGGATGTTGAGAGCCGTGTCCAACAACAATACCATTCCTTTTCAGTTTACCCCAACTTTAAGGCAAAATCCTTGCCTGTGGGTCACCCCATCAGAAGAGGGAGGCAGCAGAAGAGATCCAAAAGCTTCTCACAAAATGAGTCCTCTAAGAGACCCTGCAATACCAGAGAAGATCCGGGGTCTATTCAAGATTGATGTTCATCATGTTTTACTGTTGCAGTCATTACTCTTGGGTTATCCTGCTGGCAGGCTATCTTCAGTCGGCCAGAATTCCAAAGTCTAGGTCCGGCGTCGGTTGCTGTCGCCTCTTCCCTGACGTCAGTGCGCCAGGAGTATAAAAGATGCAGCCGACGCCATTACATCAGTCTTTCTTGCCGTGCGGTGCCAGAAGCAGTTCGCAAGTGCCAGTTGGCTGACTCCTGAAATGTTTGTTTTCGAGTTTCAGAACCGAAGTCTTCAACTTAAAGCTAAGTACCCCGTTGGGGAAACTTTTTTTCTTGCTCCTTACTGATGTCTGTAAAAGTTAATAATTGTATTACTTGTGGGAAGCAAATACCTCGTAAGGATTTTCATTTGCACTGTATTCCTTGCCTAGGCCCTGACCACGATGTACCTTGCTGTTGGTTTTGTGTTTTATTTAATCAGCGCACTATCCACCGTCGGTACATTTTTGCTTCAAAATATTTCCGTCCTCAGTTTAATTATCCAGAAATGACGTCGGTTAGCCATCAGCCTACCGGAATACCGAAAAATTACAAAGAAAGCAAAGAAAAAGACAGAGACAGGCCGTTGAGGTGCAAAACTGCCGATGCTTGTCCTAAGCCAGTCGTCAGTTCGCCGATACTCAGTGAGGTGCTTTCGCAGCCCCTGATACCCGCTACTTCTGATCGTCTGATGAAGCAACTACTGTTGTGAAAGCGCTTACCTCTGTTCAGTTTTTTATTTTTGTACTATTAAACGCTATTGTGTGTCACCCTGGTGCACTTTCTTTTGTATTTATTCTCTACTGAGACCCATTTGGAGTCCGGTATGCCGTGAGATGCTTCACATAAGGAACCCGCGGATGTCTCCACCCTGGATGGGTCCAGAGCCGCTGAGCAGGCACTGGCTTCTGAGGGTGTATTCAGGCCTACAGACTTGCATATTAAACCGACTCCAACTTCAGTGCTAAGGCCTATGTCTCTATCTGTGTCTAAAAAACCAACAGCCAGGCCACATGTTCAGGCCCCTATGCCTAAAAAACAAATTATCAAAATGGCTGAAGATTTAATTACTCTAATCAAGGGTAGTCAAACCCCCCCCCCCCCCCCAAGAGGCCTAGGATTGAATTTGACTATGAATCTTCTGAACAGAACTCTGTTTCTTCTGACTCTTCTAATGATCTGGATTTGTCCATACCTACTTACGAGGACTCTGATGCAGAGGATTCCATTCCCTCTGCTTCTCCACCTGAGGATTTCTCTTTTGGGGAAACTTTACATACCATAAGGGAGCATTTCCACTGGGGAAAGTCAGGATTTCTATGAATCTAAAAAAAGGCTTAGAGATTTCCTTCTTCCTCAGCATAGGCCTTTGGCTATACCTCCTGTTCTAGATATTGTTGATGATGTGTTTTCAGATTCCTTGCCTCGAGCCCCTAGCAAACCATTCAGGTACTACAGGGTTCCTGAGTCCCACAAATTCCTTTGCAAAAATCCTGTTGCGGACCCTGAAACCATTTCTCAGGGGCCCAAGGACATTGAGGCTTTTACTGCTAAAAATCCTACCCCTTCTGATAGAGACTCCAGGGCACTGGATAGATGGGGTAAAAAGGTTTACACTTCTGCAACCTTAGCAATCAGGGCTTTGTTAATTCCATATGCTAAAGTATCAACAACATATCATGGGACTGCTTAAACAGAAAATGATGTTGATTTCTGACTATGTGGACAATAAAGATTTGCAGGATTTATTGCATTCAGCTGAACAAGTTGTCAAACATACTTTGCAGTGTGGTTTTGATTCCTTAGAGGCCTCTTGTAGGGCTGCTGTTACTGGATGTGTGCTTAGAAGGCATGCTTGGCTTAAGGAGCAATCTTTGCCTGATAATGTTAAAGCAAAATTTTTGGATGCTCCTTTATAGCAGGACCTCTTATTTGACAATAAGGCTGAAGAAGTTCTAAAAAAGATAGATGATAAAGCTAAATCTATGCAAACTGTGAAAGATTTCTTAAAGTGCATCCTCCTAGATTTAGTAGGCATTGGCCTACTAAGAACTGGTCCTTTACAGCTCCTTCCTGAGCCACTACGGCCAAACCCAGACATTCCAAAACCACCAGGTTTCAGTCCCAAGGGACTTTCAGAACTAAGCAATGGGGTGCTTCCACTTCCAAATCTGGAAACAAGGCACCATCCTATGGTAAGCAGTCTCGATGACTTCCCTTTGAAATTACCAAGCACTTACCTCGTAGCCGCCCCTTTGGGGGGAAAACTGGCTCTTCATTCAAGAAACTGGCAACTTATAACCCAGTACAAATGGGTTTTAAATATAGTGTCCCATGGATACAGATTTCATTTCCACACGCTGCCAACTCCAAACGGGTGGCCAGACCTGCCCCCAAATCAGTGGGCAGAGGCTCAGAAACAAGTACTTTTCCTGCTAAACATGGGGGCTATTCAACTAGTACCAGAAGAGGAAAAGGGACAAGGTTTGTATTCCAGACTTTTCCTGGTACCCAGAAAAGACAAATCATGGCATCCAATTCTGGACCTGTCTACTCTAAACACCTTTCTGGACATTCCAAAATTCAAGATGCTGACTCTTCACCAGTTACTTCCTATACTAGGCAAGGATGCCTGGTTGGCAACTCTCGACTTAAGAGGCTTACCTGCATATTCCAACCAGGGAATTTTGCAGAAGATTCCTACGCTTCAAAGTAGGCTACATGCATTATCAGTTCTCTGCACTGCCCTTTGGCTTGTCTACTGCGCCCAGGGTATTCACAAAGTGCCTGGCTCCAGTAATTGCATTTTGCAGGCAAAGAAATATTCAGATATATCCATACCTGGACGATTGTCTAATTTAGGCAGAAAACCAGGCCATTCTTCTAAAACATCTGGCGTTTGTAAAAAGACTTCTAACCTGTCTAGGGTACACCATAAACAAAAAGAAATCTCAAATGGTACCCTTTCAAAAAATTACATTCATGGGTACAAGCTTGAATACAACTGCCCAGATGGCTTTCCTTATGCCAGAAAACAAATTCATTTGGTGACTTACTTCAAACAGGCGGCCACAAAAACCCTGCTATCTGCAAGGCAAGTACTGCAAGCCTTGGGATTCATGGCCTCATGCATTCTTCTAATTCCATATGCAAGACTGCATATGAGGAAACTTCAGTGGTACTTAAGTTTATGGAGTCAACATTGTCACAGCCTGGAAATGATTCCTATCATACCTTGCCTGCGCCTAGAGTTCCTATGGTGGGCAGAGGCCTGCCACCAAAACAAGGGACTGCCATTCACACCACCCCCTGCTGCCCAAACCCTAACTACAGACGCATCAGACTATGTATGGGGGGCTCATCTGGCAGGGAAGTGCATTCAGGGCAAATGAAGCCCAAATCAAGTGCACCTTCAAATCAATCAAAAAGAAATGCTAGCTGTACAGAATGCACTGACAGCCTTCAAGGACTACCTTCATTCAGGACAATTTCTGATAAAGACCGACAACACCACAGTTATGTGGTACATAAACAAGCAGGGGGGTACACATTCCTACCCCCCTCTGCAGACTAGCCATGGCATTGTGGAACATGGCCTTGAGCTACCAAGTACAACTACAAGCTCAATTCCTGCCAGGAAAGCAGAATGTTCTGGCAGACTAAGTAAGCAGAAATCTCATGGACCCTCACGAATGGAAACTTGAACCACGGATTTTCAACATGTTGACACGCAAACGGGGGAGCCCAGACATAGATCTTTTTGCCTCACCCCAGAATTACCAGTTAGACAAATTTTGCACAAGGAACTCATCACAAAAAAACCTGGAAAGTGGATACTCTGTCCTTCAGCTGGAAAAAAACTATCAGTCTATGCCTTTTCCCCTCTGCCTTTGCTCTCCAAAGTTGTACTAAAAGTCAGAGGACAAGCCAAAAATGATTTTGATTAATCCAGACTGGCCTCGCCAACACTGGTACCCACTCATTTCTCCGTGGCACCTGCCTAAGACACCTTCCAAACATTGAATCTTGCAGCTTGGTTAATCACTTAAATTCACCCTTAGCATCCCTCAGCAAACCTGTGATGGATGTCATTTTGGAGGTGAGAAGACCTAGTACTAGAAAATCTTATGCTGACAAATGGAAAAGATTCTATGCCTGGAATCACTCTCAAGGGATGAGCACAGCAGTGCCCAATTTACCTCAGATTTTGCAATACTTAACTGAGATGCTTCATAAGGGCCTGTCTTTTTCTTCCATAAAAATCCATGCCTCAGCCATTTCAGCTCATTACAACACAGCTCCCCCCCCTTCACTCATCCTCTTCTAAAGCAGTATCTCAGATGGGCCAAAAACTTGAGACCACCCAGGAGAGCTTCAACCCCTGCCTGGGACCTTAACTTTGTATTGGAGAAACTCACTCTACCTCCTTTCGAGCCAGCTGCAACTGCAGACTTAAAATTTCTTTCCTGGAAAACAGCCTTCCTTTTAGCAATCACTTCAGCTAGAAGGATATCTGAATTACAGGCCCTTATGGCAGTGGAGCCTTTAATCATCTTTCATGCGGACAGGGTGTCATTCAGGACCAATCCATCATTCATGACCAAGGTGGTATCCAGTGTGGCTCTTAATCAGTCCATTCATTCATTTGCCAACTTTCTTTCCCAATCCACAGAACAAGGGAGAGTGGATTCTGCATTCATTGGATGTACACAGACAACTTAGATTCTACTTGGACATCTCAAAGAAAATCTGAACAACTGCTGGTAGCATTTGCTGCAGGGGCAAAGGGGAAAGGCATTTCTAAATGGATAAGCCATTGTATTCATTTCTGTTATAAGCACCCTAGAAAACCTATCCCCAGGGGATCAGAACTCATTCCATCAGGGCTGCATCTACTTCGGCAGCCTTTCGCAGAGGTGTTCCCACCAGGGATATTCTAGAAGCTGCTACCTGGAGTTCAGTTCATACTTTTACCAAGCATTATCACTTACCAATTTTCTCTAAATCCAGAGCTGGCTTTTCCACTGCTGTTTTGCAGGGTCTTATAGCTAGTCCTAATGCTGTATAAATCCATCTTCCCAACCTTAGCTTTGGGAATCTACCCAAATGTAATGACTGCAACAGTGAAACATGATGAACATAGTACAGTTGTGTACACTTACCATAAATGTAGATGTTCGAGTGTATTCACTGTTGCAGTCCTGGTTACCCTCCCTCCAGCCCGAACGCCGACAATGAGAACACCAATGCCAGAAGATCGGCAACTGAGAAGACCGACTGATGAAAACCCCGACGCTGAGAACGCCGACATGGGAAAAGGCTGTGTAAGTATGCGGTAGTGACGGACGTTAGGGTGCGAGTAAGTTAAGTGTGCGATATTGACGGTCTATAGGGATAGGGGTGGGTTAAGTGAGTTAGGGCGCGGGTTAGGCAAGTGTGCGGTAGTGATAGTCTTTGGGTTAGGGGCGGGTTAAGTGATTTAGGGTTAAGGGCGCAGGTTTGAGTGTGTGATAGTGACAGTCTTTGGGTTAGGGGTGGGTTAAGTGAGTTAGGGTTAGGGTGCGGGTTAGGTGAGTGTGCGATAGTGATGGACCTTAGGGTTAGGGTTTGGGTTAAGGTTGTAGATAGTTCTGTATGTGAGGTTTAGTGTGGGTTTGTAAGGATTTTGGTGTGCTTGTGTTGTGTGTGTGCTTTTTGGACAGGGGATTTGTTTTGTTTGTTGATTGTCGGTATTATGGTGTGTCGGGCATGTGTTGTGATGTGTCGGTGTTGTCAGGTAGACCCATATATATATATATATATATATATATATATATATATATATATCTATATATCTATATATATATCTATATATATATATATATATATATCTATCTATATATATATATATATATATATATATTGCTCCCATTTGGGGGGCACCTGACATCTGGGGCAAGAAAAACTGATGTAATGGCGTCGGCTGCATGTTTTATACCCCTGATGACCTGACGTCATGGAAGAAGGGACAGCAACCGATGCAGAACCCAAGACTTTGTTAATCAGGCTGACTTGAGGGCAACCTGCCAGCAGATTACCCTAATGTAATGACTGCAACAGTGAATACACTCTAACATCTACATTTATGGTAAGTGTACACAACTGTACTTTCTGTATAGTTCAAGTGCTGACCAGCCAAAACTTGTCTGGTATAGAAATGGACTATAAAGACGGCAGTCTGTCTGCAGTGAGCTGCGTTCTGTTCAGACTTGATTCTCGAGAGTTTTTTTTTGGGGGGGGGGGTGTAAATGTAGAAGAAACCCAGACGTGAAACATGGAGTTCCGTGCCATTTGGTGACTGTCCCTTGGGAGGGATAAGGGTAAAAAAGGGGTAGTTGGTGGTGGGGCATTATAGAAAGAAGATGGTCCTAGCCAGAAACTTGTCTGTGCATCAGTGTTTTGGAGATGGGCAGTCCTTCTGTCATTGCAGGCTTTTCACGACTGCCACCCCAAAGTTTTGATCTTGATTCAGGATGACAGCATGGCAATAATTTGGTACATCAACAAATTTAGGGGGAACCCGGTCCTTTTCTGTGTGTCAAGAAGCAGTGTGGGTGTGGCAATAGGTGATTCCGTCACAGCACTTTTTTTTTAGCAATGCTCATCCTGGAGAATTCAGCATTCTAGGAGACAGATTGAGCAGGAGCATTCTGATGCCTCATGAGTGGTCACTCAATCTGTCAGTGCTTGTGCAGTTTTTCAGCTGCTGGGCCCAAGCAAAACGTGACGACTTTGCAACCCCTTACAACAGAAAATACGGAAACTGTTTTACATTGATCCCTCCCAAGAGACCGTCACTGAATGATATTGTACTCCATGTTTCGCATCTGGGTTTCCTCTTCGCTTTGCACCCCTCCTAGAATTCCCCTGATAAGTTTTAACAGAAGGCAGGTCATTGCAGTGAGACTATAATCTTTATAGCCCCTTCTATCCCAGACAAGTTTTCGTTCCCCTTTCTGTGGCCTCATCTAGTGATCCTTTCATGGGTTCTGGATCCATTCCGGATCTGATTTTCCACCCTTCAGGGCGGCCTCATTGAATCTGAAATCCCTCAGATTTACCAAACTGGTTCCTCAGCTTCCACTGATGGCCAGAGATCCCAGCAGTCTGGCAGAGTTGTGCATACCCTGTCTTCTCAAAAGGCTTACAATAGTAAGTGGAAAATTATTTACCATTTGAGCCACTTCAAAACATTTGGGTCTCTTTTCTGCTCTGATAGATGCTAATGTGGATTTTTTAGCTGGCCCTTTCCAGTCTGGGGCTAGCTACTGTACTATTAAAGTTCAGCTAACTGCTGTTTCCGATTTTCCATGTGGATCAGGACCATTTTGCCCAAAGTATTTTTGCAGGTTACCTTCCTTCTCAGACCAAATTCCACCTTGTGACTTGCCTCCTCCTCTTCAAATCTTAATCAGGGCCCCATTTGAGCCCGCTGCTACTGTGGATCTAAAGTTTTTTTGTGGAAGACATTTTTCTTAATTGCAGTAACTCCTGCCAAACAAGTTTCTAATTTTCAGGCTTTGTCCTGCACACTGCCTAACTTGACTTTTCGCAAAGACAGAGTTTCATTGCTTACCAATCCATCCTTTTGCCTAATGTGGCCTCTGAGTTTAATTTGAACTAATCAATTCAGTTACTTTTTTTTTCATTTCAGTAATATGGGTGAATACATGCTTCGCTGCTTGGACTTTCATTGCCAGTTGATTTTTTTTTGAAAGGCCCAAACATTGCAGAAAAATTGGAGCAGCTTTTTGTGTCGTCCTCTAGAGCTAATCTTGGAAAAACAGTTTCTGAAGTTACTTTGTCTAGATGGCTTTCTGTCTGCATTTACTTTGTTTTCTACTACTAAGAGTCTACCCTTACCTGTCGAACAAAAACCCATTCTGCTAGTTCAGTGACTACATCTACATCCTTCATACTTCCTTAGATGATATTTGAGCATCAACTATTTGGTTGAACACTCATACCTTTGTGTACCATTACAGCTTTACATTCAGTCCAGGTTTAGTGCTTTTTTTGGCTCCATCATTTTGTAAGACATTTTCTCTTGATACCATACAATTAGTTTGGTTGGGGACTCTGTCCAACAGGTTGATGCGGGAGGGAAAAGAGAACGTTGGCTACTAAAGTTAAGTACTTACTATAACAATAGGTCAGTATTGTCTTCTTCCATCTGTCTCGATCATCCTTTCCTCCATCCTCCTTCCAAATTGTCATGAATATTTTGTCTCTTAGTGAACTTTGAGGGCTGGTCCGAAGTCTGTTGAGACACGTAGTCTTGGCTATAGTTCCCTTTCAGGAGACACTTTTATGTACAGGTGAGGCTTTGGTAGGACAAACTCAGTCTGAGGAGATTCATTCATGTAGAGCATTAGGGGATGAGAGTTGGAGCTTCAGGGCAAGGATTTTGAAGTGCCAGCCTTAGATCCGATTGGTTCTTTAACCCCCATTTTGCGAAAGATGGAAGATCATGTTTCACTAGCTCCTGCCTTAAAACTGAAACCAAGTACTATTTGAATTAATGGCACTGTCAGATAAGTTACATAGTAAAAAAAAAAAAAGGTTAAAAAATAATTTTGATATGGATGTAACAGTTTTAAGAAGTATGCATATTTTAAATGTACATATTTTCATGTTATAACATTGTAGTTACTATTGCATACATTTTACATACACCAGTATTAATCAGTTATTTTTTGAATTTACTTGTAAACCTAATTTGCCAACTAGAAATGGGTATATGTTTACTAATATTACACGGAAGGCGATTTTATTGTTTGTATAAGCTTTGAAACATCCAGTGAACTGTGGGGAGGGATTATAAAATGAAATAGGATATGGTGCAATCCAGATTCTGATCGTTTCCTTTTTGTGGATACGAAAGCTCTCAATCGAAGTTTGAATAATATTAACGTGTTTTACTATACATGGCTTGGTTCTCTGCCTTGATTGAGATTGCCTTCATTAGGATTTGGTGCCTCAGTGGAGTTTTTGAGGTTAGTGTTTTTTGTGGCTCCAGGTATTCCGTTTTGGTTAGCAGTACTTCAGAATTAATCGCATCCAAGGGCACCCACACTATGCTGAAGCAGAATAAAGTTTATAACTACCCTGGTTTATTTATCACTGTAGAAACAGTGCTATTGAAATGTATCTTAAATGTGTGTGTTTAATGTTATGGCTAATATCTGAAAAATGCCATTGTAAAACCTCTTTCTAAAAAACCTGAGATACCCAGTCCTTTCAGTTCATTAGACTTTTTGCCCATTTCTGTTCTCCCTATCCCTAGGAAAAATTCTGGAAAAATTGCCTTACTTACAACTCGCTCAATACATCAGCCAATCACACTTTCTTTCTCAAAAGCACCGTGGCCTTTTTATCTGGCTACAGTACATCCACAGCTGTTTGGACACTTGGCGACAACATTCTTCTTGAAATGGACTAAGGCTTTATTACTGAAGCTATTTTTGACCTCACCAGAGCCTGTGATCTTGTGGATCACTCTGTTCTTCTTGAGCATCTGACTGAAATAGAGCGTAGTGCTGACACACTGCCCTGGTTCAAACACTACATGTCTAACTACCCCTTCTCTGTTAATCCGTTCATCGACCTAAACATCAGTCCCTTTGCAGAAAGGTGTCCCCGAAGAATTTCTTTTGGCCTACCTCTCTCTCTCACTTTAACAAGTTTTCTTTTTGAAATACTCCAATCTTCCTCTCCTGCTTTTATGCTGAGGATATGGTCTTATTTTGCTCCAGTCCCTCTGTCTCTTCTGTTGAACTTCAACTTCAGGCTGATTTCCATGCCCTTATTAAATTGGTTGTTTGTGTCTTTCGGCTTTTCCCGGTTAGGGGTCGCCACAGCTGAACTCCAGTCCACTAATGATTGGCAGTAGATTTTTACGTACTGGCTTGCCGGGCCTAACGCACAACCTTCAACGAAGGAACGCCCATTCACGCATGTCGCTACACAGAAGACGCTCTAACTGAGAATTGAACGGGCAACGTCTAACTGTGAGGCGACAACGCTACCGCAGCACCACCACCGCAGTTATCCCTTATTAAATTGGTTAATGATCAAAAATTACTTCTGAATTCCTCTAAAATAAAAACTATGCTCACTTCTATCTCCAGATCTATACATTTCCTCTGCCATTTTAGTAACACTATTGAAAATGTCACTTTATTGAAATACTTAGGGGTTTGGTTGTACCTTTTCAAAAATGTACAACTCCATGTGGACTATAATGACAAAAATCAACTCTGTCATATTCTGGGCTAATAGGATCTCCCCTTTTCTATCCACACCCCAAGAAATAGCATTAAGTAAAGATACATTACTGGTGCAGGTAGAATACTATCTCCCTATAATTGCTGTAGCCTCTAAAAGAAGTGCATCCACCGTACAATCTAGCTGAAACATCTTCTGCAGATTCCTCACTCTTTCCTCAAGAAATGGAACAGCATTCAAAACCATTGAAAAAGTTTACTGGCTACTTGCTAAACAATGTGCTGACTTTCTATTGACTATCAGCTGTTAACTTAGCAAGAGTCACCCCCCCCCCCCCCCAGCTAGCTTCCAGACTATTAGGAGATACAGCAACGTACAACCTAAGCAGGGTCTCTCTGCCAAGCCAAACAAACTAAGCTTCACTGCACAGACCATGCTTTTTCAGTCCTTCGTCCCAAATCTGTGCATCTTTAAAAAATGAAGGGAGATATTATTACTCTTACCTCATGTTCTGATCAGAAATAAAAGAACACTTCAAGACTCTAGGAAAATCCAGCTGCTCTCTCTGTAATCATGTAACATAATGTCTTCCTACCCCTGTTCCCTCTAGATACCTTGATCTAAGACTTCTTTTCATTGTGATTCAGCATGCCGGCTCTGATTTCCACTCTGTATAATAATACATGTATGTATTGTGTTTGTCACTCACTCTGTCTAATGTCATTTATCTATTACTTTTATATACCCTCAAGCCAATTTTGATGTTCACTTTGTATGTAGTATGTGTAAATGTATTGCGTTTTGTCATTCATTCTGTATATAATGCCATATGCCTGTTGTGTTTTACCGTAGGTTGAGATTAGATTTGGATAAGTGAAGTGGTGGTATGACTCAAACAGTTATTAAAGAAAGGTGAGTTACAGTTAAATAAGGCAAAAAAAACAAAGGCTTTGGTGAAAGTAAGTGGAATATGTATACGAGAAAGGAATGAAGTGGACTGAAAATTGGAGTGTGTGAAAATGTAGTATAGCAATAGATGATGCTAGAAGAAATAAAAAATTCTCCACCGTTATAGTATTTTTTATCTATCATTTGTCAAAAAATGACTGCGTTAAATGCATATGTATTAGGAATGCTAGCATATCTGGGGTGTACAAGCTTCCAGCTAAAATGGAGAAATATGTTTAGAAATATTTTTTGATTTTATTTGGGGCTCGGGGTTGAATCCAGTGAAAAAGATGTGATGCATCATAAAAAGAGGAGGTTTGATCTAGAAAATACTGCAGTCACTTAGCATCTGTGAATTTTTCTGTGTAACAAAGAAGGTAAAAAGAGAGTGGGTATTGCAAATAATGGGGAATTATATGAAGTACTACGTAAATCTGAAGGAGGGAGTTAAATGGTAAACAAAGATGAAGGAAAAAATATTAAAATCAAATAATGGGAGGTGAAGACTGAGATAAAAACAAAAAATTACGGTATAACAAAATTATGGAAATGTATATGATGCCCTTGGAGAAGATTAAAATAAGATAATACTGTAAAGAATAAAAGGAAAAGTCTGAACATTTTTATGAAGCAGTGGATTTCTTGTGGAAAATTTTATTGAACAAGTTAATAGTTAAAAGTAATAAATATAAGGTAGTACAAGAAAGTAAATGTGATGAGTGCAATGAGGAAGAAACACATTATTTTTTTGAATGTAAAAAAATGTTGTAGAGAAGTTTTAAAAAGGAATATAAATGGGACAGATTTAAATGTATAAGAATGGATATGATATTGTATCAAAAATATAAGTAGAGAAAATGTGAAACTGAAAAATTGGACAGAATATTCTTTGTGATCTGAAGGTAATGGATAAGATGTGAATGATTATTTAAAAATGTACTAGATGAAATAAAATGGCTGTGGAAAAAAGGATGATAGAGTAGATAAAATATTTTAAAGAAGAGTTTAACTTTTTTTTAAATGATTGAATTTTATTCGAAAAATTGCATGTTAAGGAAAATGATAAAAATTACAACATATATGTCATGACTATGTAAATAATGTAACAAGGTTTAAATAAGGAAAGCTGTAAATAAAGCATCACCCTTCTCCTTTTTCATTAAAGGCAGTGGGATCTTTTGCACCCACTTGAGCTACCCCTAATACAAGCAAATGATACCTCAGTTTAACATTTCATCCGAAAGATGGTGCACTGAGGAGAGCAGCACCCACAGTGCGTTGCACTGCACTGTCAAGCACTAGAAAATTGGTGTGAAAGGGGGGGAAC
Source organism: Protopterus annectens (assembly GCF_019279795.1). Classification (NCBI taxonomy): domain Eukaryota; kingdom Metazoa; phylum Chordata; order Ceratodontiformes; family Protopteridae; genus Protopterus; species Protopterus annectens. The sequence continues at coordinate 814,720,268 of NC_056748.1, read as the reverse complement.
CTACAGCTTTGTGATGTTTCAGCATCAAAGGCGAAAGTGGTACCTGTTGAGCCACTGACGTTATAGTTAAGGAGTATCTCTGCCCAAGTACAACCGTAGACATCCGTGGGGCCCAACAATTTAGAAAAGCTGGCTAAGAGGAAGATATTTTTTGGGCATAGTATAAAAAGAATCCATCTGATATGAATAAGAACAAATCCTAAAACTAAGTTCTGAGAAGTTTAGATCTGAGACGTTTGAATATTGATATTTGATAATCATATTACTCAGAAAAAGTAGTAAACTTATAATGAATGAAAAAGTTTATTGGCGATGGTTTTGCAAGTTTCTTTTCAAAACAAGTTTGCCTGATTTACTTAAATGACTTAACAGCAGTTGCCTAATTTTCCTATGATCTAGGAGGAGTGGGTTACCGAATCACTAGCTCTGAATTTTTTCTGTGACCAAAACAGAGTTGTGTATGTCCATTTTTACTGTATAAATTCCAGATAACTTTAGACAGTATTAATGTTCCAGAACTGTTAACATGGCTACTTTAATACTTCTTGTTGAGAGGGAATGCCATAACTTTTTTTTTTCATACTGTGAGTTCTGGTTTTGTCTGCAAGTGATTAATCTGTGCTTTTCAGTAAGTTTTACTGTGTTCTTAACCCTTAAATTGAGTAGCATAGTCTGGATACAGGTTTGCTGCATCCACAGCTGTTTGTTTTTGCCTTCTGCATTTCTGGCAGCCATCTTGTGTTGGTAGGGGCCTATCTTCTCTGCTAGTGAGACTAGCAGGGCTGCCTGGACCTTATCTGGCACAGGCTGATTGGTAAAGAGAGCAGGGGCTAGCAGGATTAGCTAGATTTCCATGTTACTAGCATCTATTTTTTGTGGTATTTAAACCCCACATTTAAGCTGATTTGGGCTTGTTTCCATGTCAAGCACCACAGCTGCACTGTTTCTAACCCACTGCGTGGTATTCCAGCTACAAATTTTCCCTTAGTAACATGTGTGATAACCTAGTAGTACTCATCTTAGACCTTCCACCCTTTACTCTCTGGCCTCTCTCCCTCAGATTTTGACAAATATGGATGGACAATTTCCTATGGTTTCTCCTGCCAGTCTGGTTGATATGGGGATCTTGAGACAGTGTAGCAACTGCCTCATGTACACTGACAACCCTCTACAACTACCACCTAGGAACACAGTTTTTGAAATATGCATTTAAATTATGAACCTAGAGGCTATGCTCTCTCCCTCACAAGCCAGTATATCTGGCACTGAGAAGATTGTCAACACAGACACCAGATTTCAAACACCATCCACACCTACACAACACACACCCACATATGCAGAGGTCCTCAAAAACATAACCAAACAAGAGAGACCTCAGAGGCAAAAACACACACAAACTCCACAGGTCCCCACACCGCATATAGTCCACATACCTGCATCTTGCAGCCAGTAAGGCCTAACCATAAACCCAACATTGTAGTCATAGGAGACACTGACACGCATGTTCCCCTTTCCAGGCTGGATAAGGAGAAAAGTCATGGTTAGTTTGTCAGGTGCCATAGTCTACCACATCACCCATGCATTCAAGTCTCTCAACTGTTGCTGTTATGACTCTGTCATAGTCCATGTTGGTGTGAATGATTTGAGACGTACCTCCTTGGACTATATGAAGAGAGACGTGCTCATGCTTGTTGACTGTGTCCCAGGCAGGTATGTCAGTAGTATTGAGCAGCATTCTACTGTCACCTAAAATGATGCCTCAATACAAATAGAAAATTATTGACTTTAACAATTGGTTTAGTTTCTGGTGTCATTCCAATGGGATGCAGTACCTGACAGCCTGGGAAGACATGATCGACAGACCATGATGCTTTGACAGAGATGACCTGCATCGGTCTCCCTTGGGCTTCAGGCTTCTGGCAAAGGCTCTTACTTCCCCCATAGTGCCTTTTTTAGACAATGCCATGAGGTCAAAACCACCAACATGAAAATTTCATCAAAATTCAAATTAAAGGTCATGCTGCTAAACGCTAGGTATTTAAACATGAAACAGCACTCATTGCAAGCATTCTAAACCATGGAAGATGCTGACATCTGTGCAGTCACAGATACCTGGTTCAAAACTGTGGAGAGCACCCCAGCCATACTAGGTTACTCATTTATCATGCATTCAGACTCCAAACCATGGACAGCAAAGCAAAAAGAGGTGGAGTTTCAGTATATGAAAGATATGCACAACTCCAGGCTGGTCAAAAAGTATGACGCACAGGTGACACTCCAGGTGCAGTTTACCATTGATAAGACCCCTATTCAAATCATAGCTAGCTACAGGCCTCCAACTTTGACTCATGATGCCCACTCCACCTATTTGGACCTCTTTGAATCTATTAAGATTCAACCCTTTACCCTGATCCTGGATGACTTTAATTGTCCAACCGCAGATTGGAAGAACTACTCATGCCAAAACAGAAATGCCCAGAGATTCCTTGATTTCATCATTACAAATGCCTTGGACAAGCTGGTCTGCACCCCCACAAGAGGTGATATGTTTGACTTTCAAAGTCATCTACCCCAACCCCCCCCCCCCCAGCTAGGGTCAAACAAAAAAAAAAAAAAAACTTCTCCAAAGCTGATTACAACCTCTGGAGGAAAGGTATAAACAGCTTCACAGCCCCCTCTCCTCTGCAGGAACTGACACAAATGTCCAGACCTCCGCCAAATACTATACCAGCATTTATATGGCTGTATGGAGTCAGGAATACCCGACAGGACAAAGTCGTCCTCCTAAAGGAAGAGTGGACATCTGCATTAAATAAACTCTATAATAAAAGGAAAAATTTGCTGTCGTGACCAAGAAGGAGCAGGTGCCTATTTGGAAGTAATCTGTCCTTAGATTGAACAATCAAATAAGAGCAGTAGTGAAATCCTCAAAAGCAAACTTCGAGTCCAAACTGGCCACATCTACTAAAAACAGTCATAAGGCCTTCTTCACATATGTCCGCAATCTCAAAGGAAGCACTCAAATCTGCACAGAAATGGTGTTTAAGGACACCACATACACAAACGCCGTAGATATAGCAGACAGGTTCTACAAAAAGTCACCCTTCTTTCCCACATCAGTAAATCGGGACATCCTCAGCGCCTGCCCCCTCCCCCCCTTATTTCTAGGGACAAGTCATCTCTGCCCTCTCAAAGGCAAAAAATACAGCTCCATGGGTCCCGATAACATCCCAGGCTGCAGCTTACTTGAACTCAGGCAGGAACTTGCAGCACCATTAGGCACCCTATTCAACCAAAGCCTGAGTACCAGCCAAGTGGAGGACAGCCACTGTCATCCTTTTCCACAAAGGTGGGAACGTGTAAGCCAGGAAATTATAGACCCATCAGCCTAACTAGCCTGAGTTGCAAGGCCATGGAACGAATTATCACGGACCTTATTAACAAGGACTTTGGCAACCTCCAAACACTTTATCCCCCATGGATGTTCATCGTGCATACAGCTGCAGTCATAACAGATGGGTTTTCCTGCCGTCAGGCGGGTCCTCGGTCGGCCGAATTCCAAAGTCTAGGTCCGGCGTCTGTTGTCGTCGCTTCTTCCCTGACGTCAGTGTGACAGGGGTATAAAAGAACCAGCCGACGCCATTTTCTTCAGTCTTTCTTGCCGCGCGGTGCCCGAAGCAGAAGCAGTTCGCAAGTGCCGGTTGGCCAGCTCCTGAGATTACGAATATCTTGCAACCGAAGTCTTCTTGAAAGCTAAGTACCCCGTTGGGGAAACTTTTCTTGCCTCAGTCCGATGTCAGACAAAGTTAATAATTGTATTTCATGTGGGAAGCAAATACCACATAAGGATTTTCATTCCTTCTGCATTCCTTGCTTAGGCCCAGACCACGACGTCTCGGCCTGTCGTTTTTGTGCTACATTCAACAAACGCACCATTAAGCGTTGGGCGGAGTTCGCCCAGCACTATTTTGGCAATAAATTTAACTACATTATGTCGTCGGATACTCAGACTCCAGTTTTGACTAAGACGCAAAGATAAGGACAGACACACGAGGTCCGCAGCCTCTACCGACACCACGCCAAAGCCGACTACAGGTGGTCCGGTTCTCAACGAGGTGCCTATGCAGCCCCTGACTACCGACGACACTTCATTGGCAGTGTCTTCTGTACCCGAGGTCGCAGGCTCTTCGACCCACACCCCGACTACAGATACCGAAGCCACTCTTGGCGGTGAAACTCAGAGTTTAGACAGGTCTGCCTCCTCTCAAGGTGTCTTCAGGCCTTCCTCTTCTTTTTCCATCAAGGCTTTCACTAAGTCTAAAACAGCCATGCATACTAAAAAACAAACCCCACCGGGCCCTTCTCAAGGCCCCATGCCTAAAAAGCAGATGCTCAAAATGGCTGAGGACTTAATTACTCTTATCAGGGGTTCTCAACCCCCCCCCCTGGACAAAAGGCCCAGAGTGGAGGAAGAATCCCCCTCCTCGGACCAGGCCTCCATTATTTCAGAACATTCTGATTACCAGGAACATTCATACTCCCCTTTTGAAGATTCTGATGCAGAGGAGTCCATTCCCTCTGTCTCCCCCCCTGAGGATTACTCTTTTGGGGAAACCTTGCATACCTTGAGGGAACACTTCCACTGGGAAGGCCAAGAGTACTCAGACTCCAAGAAAAGGCTTAGGGATTTTCTCTTGCTCCCTCAGCACAGGCCTCTGGCTATACCTCCTGTCTTAGATATCCTTGATGATGTGTATTCGGAGTTCTGCCTTAACCCAGACTCTTTACCTCCAGCCCCAGTCAAGCCTGACCGGTATTACCGGGTTCCTGACTCACACCAATTCCTATGACTGCAGCTGTATTAGCACTCGAACATCTACATTTATGGTAGGTACAAAACTGTACTTTTGGTTTTGTCAAGGGGGGGGTCATGCCTGTTAAATTTGATCAACTTCTTAGAGACAGTCACCAAAGCTGTGGACGAGGGAAAGACTGTGCACAACACCTACCTTGACCTGGCCAGAGCCTTTGATACTACTCCCCACTCTGGTGTAATACATAAACTCTCTGAACTACGCATCAATCTGTATGTTACCAGATGGGGTAGCAAACTGGCTGACTGATGGAACCCACCTAGTCAAAATAGGGGGAGCCACCTCAAGCAGTAGACTCGTAATGAGTGTTGTATCCCAGGGATCAGTCTTGGGGCCTTTGTTGTTTGGGTTGTACTTTTCTGAGGTGCAGACCAAAACCAGTAGGCTATGGCTGACCAAGTTTGAGGATGACTGTAAGCTAGGCACTGTCATCAGTTCCCCTAGTGATGTGGAAATCCTCCCAGAGGGTCACACCCAAACAAATGACTGGTGCCAAAAACATGGCCTCATATTATATGCCAAAAATTGCATAATCACCCCCTTTGTGGAGAGTGACATCCCCACAAATGATCACGTTAATAACACTGTCCTAAGCAAGCACTCAGTTGTGAGGGACTTGGGCTCCCGGGTTGATAGCAAACTGACTTTTGACCACCATATTGCCTCCATTGAATGGAAAGCTTTCTACATGGCCCACCTTATTAGGAAGGGTATCTCATCCAGGGACAAAGTGGTCATAACATCCCTGTATTCTTCACTTATAACACCCATTATTGAGTGCAATGCCCTTTTCAACATGTACCTCACAAAGCACATGCAGCAGCTGGAGAGACCACAGAGGTTCCTCAACAGGAGAATCCAGGGCCTCATACAGACTTCTCGGAGGTAATCTCTGTCTGGCATACAAAATAATCTCAGACCCTGCCTTGATGGGACTGTTGCATATCCGTAAGTCAAGCTCTGTTCTAGTAACCCACACATGCGACCTCATTCTGGTCTATGGTGTCAATAGGACTTGTTGGCAGGACAGGTTTGTGTCCCAGAGATTCCCCCTTCTGTGGAATAGACTTCACACCAAGCAGAGTTCCTCATTGACCCTTTTTAAGCACAGCCTGGGTAACTGGATGGGGAACAGAAAATACACCCCTGTGATTCCAGTTGTCTCTGCTGGACAGGGGCATTGGGTGCTGACTTGTAACATGGGCTAAATTCTTGGCTAAACTTGTAAGGGTCAGGACCAATAGCCTAGTAACTTCCTATGATCCTATGACTTTAGCATTTTCAAATCCAATGGCCTTAGTGTCATTGAAGGAAAATTGTTTTTTAGAGGATACTAATGAAAATATCTAATAATGGATGGCAGCAGCTTAAGATTTCAACAAGGGTAGTGTCGCTCATCCTGTCAGGATGAAACAGATGAGTATTCGTGTGTTCTGTTCAAGCAGCTTTATTGTGTACAAACACATCAGGATTTAGGCTTAATAACTTTAAGTTAGCTAGTCTATCACACTCCTACATAGCTCTAGCTGTACTCTCAAAATGGGACTGAAGCTAGCACATGCTTGCTATTTATATGAATATGCCAACCTAGAAACACTTCTTAAAGGTACAACATGCACACACTGTTTTATATCCCCACTCTGTGAGAAATAGTCATGCAATAATGATGACATCAATTGACATGCAGTTAATGCAAATAATTCTTTGTCATGTAGTTATAGAGTACTAAATACATAGAGACATTTATGTCCAGGTTGCTGTATATTTCACACTAGGTCTGGAAATACGACCAAATCATGTGACATAGAAATTAGAATTAGCTCTAGCAACTGGGACGGTCTTTGCTGAATGGTCAAACTTGGTGACATCAGGAACATCATCAGGAATGGAAGTAGAAGTTAAGACATGTTCTGCAATAGGAACATTGTCTGGATTGCTTTGAGATCTAAAGTCTCTATCATAGGAACAATTCTGCGATATCAGTTTTGATACAGGAAGATGTTTTCTCCTGTACTCCACACCATCAGATTCTACGAAGTAGGATCTCTGCTTGGCACATATACCTGTTACATGACCAGTCCGGTCAAAACCTTTTGTATCTTCACTGTCTTTCCTTCTTTCAGTGGATGAAGAAATCTGCTCGATTTATCATAGCTGGACTTCTGGAAAGAACCCTTTCTGTATAATTTGGCTCTGATTGTTCTGCTGTTCTTTGCTTTAGGCCTCAACAAACTGGAATTGATAGGCAATGTTGTTCTGGTTTGCCTAGATAGAAGTCTCTGAGCAGGCGAGTTAAGTGTACCATCACAGGTTATGTTTGAGATTGAGTAAATTCAAAAAGACATGGGTATTTTTATGCTTTGACTTCAGTAGTAATTGCTTTGCGCTCTGTACTGTACATTCAGCTAGTCCATTTGACTGTGGATATTGTGGACTACTAGTAACATGTACAAAGTCCCATTTTTTTTTTTACAAAATTCTGAAACAGCTGATTGGTAAATTGGGTACCACTGTCAGAAATAACTTTGTGTGGACTACCATAGACTGAGAAATAACATTTCAGCTTGGTGAGAACAGCAGTGGGACATTAGGTTAGGTAGTAAATCGATTTGAAACCAGTTTGAATAAGAATCTACCAACACTAAGAATGCCAATTGTTCCACTCGAATGTATCAGTGGCTACTGTTGACCAAGGTAGTTCAGGAACTTGATTAGCTGAAGTGGTTCTTTTTGCAAGTGCAGATTAGTACTTTTGCATACTGAACAAGAAGAAAGTACTCTGTCAATGTCTTTTGCTAGAGAAGGCCAAAATACTAGTCCTCTCACCCTTCTTTAGTAGATTTGGAACCTTGCTGACCATGATGCAAAATCTGGATATATTCATGTTGTAAGGAAGCAGGAACAATTTTAGGACCATTGAAGATAATGCTGTTTTCCGTCAACATCTCATCTCTGTAAAGAAAATAAGTTTGCACTTCAGATGGTACACTAGATTGTTTTGATGGCCATCCAGCATTAATGTAGTGGTTGAGCTTTTGCAAAATTGGATCGGTCTTTGTATGATCTCTCAGCTCAAGTCTCTTGGTAGAAAAATTATGCACTTCCATTATGTCAGTCAAAATTCTCAGCATTAAGCTGTTCTGTTGTATTTCTGGGCAGTCAGGAAAAGGTATCGGCCAGATAGTTTGCCTTTTGTGTAGATCATTTTGAAGTTGTACTTTTGCAATTTGAGCATCATTCTTTGTAAGCATGCTGGAGCTGTGAATGCATAGGCTTCTTTAAAATAGTGACTAGAGATTGGTGATCATTTTCAATCTGAATTGCTCGACCATAGATATAATCAATCTTTGAACCTGCAGATACTATTGCCAACAGTTCTTTATCAATTTCAGCATACTGCATTTCAGTTTGGTTAAGAGATATACATGCATTAGGCTACTGGTCTGCCCGCTTGGAGAATAACTGCGCCAAGACCAAATTATGAAGCATCACAGGAAAGAGTTACTGGTTTGTTGATATCATAGTAACTTAATGTAGGTGTATAGCAATTTTCTGCTTAAGGTCTTCAACTGCTTTCTGGTGCTGTTCCAACCATAACCATGTAACATTTTTGCACTTCGGCTCTCTCTCAGAGGCACTGCAACTTACTGAAGTCTGGTATAAACGTGCCTAAATAGTTGACCATACCAAGAAAACATTGTAGAGCTTAAACATTATCTGGTGCTGACATCTCAAGAGTGGCTGCTTGCTTGGACAGGTCTGGTCAGTAGCCAATGCTAGTAAATAAATGACCTACAAATGTAACTTGTGATAGTCTGAATTTGCACTTCAGAGGATTGAGTTTCAAATTCACTTCACGTGCTCTGTCTAGAACTTTAAGGTTCCTGTCATGCTCTGCTTCACCATTGCCTCCAACCAGTAAATCATCTAGTATTGTGGCACAAGGTTAACCTGAAAAAAATGTGCTCCTTTGCACACTGAAAGACTTCACTTGCAGAATTTATTCTAAATGGCATCCTGAGGAATCTATATCCTCCAAATGGGGTACTGAAAGTAGTCAGTAATGAAGATTTGTGATCAAGCATCACTTGCCAAAATGAACTTTTTGCATCCAAGACAGAAAAAACAATGGCATTTGGTATTGGGGCTGAGACTTCCTCAACTTCAAAGTATAGGATGATGTGGACTCTCTAATGCTTTGTTCAAATCTCTTGGGTCAATACATATTCTGATTTCATCTGAGCCTTTTTTATGGACTGCTACCATGGACAACACCCATTCAGTTGGTTCTGTAACTGGACAAGTTACACCTTGCTGCACCATTTCATCCAACTGAGCTTTGACGTTATTCTGCATAGTCATCTGGACTTTTCTTGCTGGTTTCACCATTGGGCTGCTCTCTGGGTGTAACTTCATAGAATACACAACTGGAAGTTTGCCTAACCAGTCGTCAAAAACAGCATACTTTTTTTTTTTTTTTTTTTTTAAAAATTGCTTCAGTAAAATTGGAACTAGGATATGTGCTTATATGATGAATTTCTTTGGTAAAGGAAAGCATATTCATTCTCAAACTGTCTCTTGAGACCCAACAATGACTGCACAGGTCTTTGGGCTACATAGAATAATAAGCTGTAGCAGTTCCTAGCCAAATAACATGAAAGCACTACCAAGTCTTCAGTTTGAATTTCTTCACCTCCATAAGCAACAAGTTTCGCACAGCTGGTCATATTTGTCATTCATGAGTTGCGTCTGTCAAAACAATGAATGGAAGACATTTCGTACACTCGGATGAGGGAAAACTCATATAATCGACATCTCTATTGAGATTGCGGTACAGTGATGATTGGAAAATTTGCCCCTTCCTCACTGTAGTGCGATCTTGGAGTTGGAATATATTTTTTTTGGGGGGGGGGCACAGCCCCCCACAATAGCGATGTCTATTTATATGAGTGTTCGCTCATCGGAGCGTTCAAAATTTCTTCCGTTTGTTGTTTTGACATAGACCCCACGAGTTCTCACCTTAGTAAAAGTTTCTGCTGGCATAACATTACACTTTGCACCAGTGTCCACTTTGAGTTTGGTGGATTTACCATTGATTTGGACAGTACAGAATGCTTCATTCTTTGCCAGCAAATTTACTGCATCAACCTTTTCACCAACAACTGACATACCATCTACGTAAAACGGAGAGTTGCATCTCTCTATGTGATCAACTTGCCTTTTTAAGTGACCCTTCTTTATATCTGTGTGAGGTTTACTTGATTTGCCAAACATTTGAAAATTGTTCCATTTTTTACACTTGTGGCATTGCTGACCAAATGCCAAGCATTTTTCTCTTAGAGTCCTGATTGGCACCACATTTGTAACAGTCAACAATTAAGCTTGATTTGGGTTTTGCTGACTCATCCTTGCACTGCACTGAGCCATATCCTTTTCTTAGAACTTGATGGAAAACTACGGGATTTACCTGGAGAGACTGCAGGGGTAGCAGGTGCAATGTGCCTATTAGGCCTGTTTCTACTAACCACATGTTGCATGCTGTCTATATTTGCCCTGGAGCCTGCTGAAATCATGCTGTTATCACTTGCAAGCATACTTGTGTGCCTTTTTGTAACTTCATGCATTTGACAAATCTCAGTAGCCTTGCTCAGCATTAAATCACTTTCATGAAGCAAAATATTTCCCACAGCAGCATTATTAATGCCACACACAAGCCTGTCCTTTATTAACGCATCTTTTAAGTCACCAAACCTACATGTTTTAGCTCCGTTTCTCATGTCACTAATATAAGCTGAAAAAGTTTCTCCTTGCTTTTGATCTCTTGTGTAAAATAAATGCCTTTCTAATGTAACATTTGTCTGCGGGTTGCACATTTCCCTGAATTTACATTTTAAACATTTGGGGTCTTCCCTTGATTCAGCCTGTGTAACAGTATGACTGTTTTCATTTTCTCCTTCATATACTGCTGGTGTATACACAAATGAACACTCTCCTTCAATGACCTCTGACCCAGCTAGGTTTAGCAAAATGAATGCCCTGGTGTGTGCATCTTTGTCAGAATAAGCTGCTTGTTTAAAAATATACTCTTGCTCAAATATTTTCCAATTCTCTGCAGTATTCTGATTAAACACAAGTGTTCCTAGTTTTCAAAATGCCTGTGCCATATTAACACATACCAGTGAAGGTTTTTGTAAGTCTGCACAAACACACATGTATACATGTGCCAGAAGTTTATGCCAGTAGTTGTAACTATGCCCAATAGCACAACAAGCTTCTAAGTAACTGAACTTTGTGAAAGAAGTCTCATGGGCGCAAGAATGCATTTGAAATCGCTGTGCTGTAAGAAATCGCCTCATATCAGTGTAAGAAGCATTTCAAGTGACTACACTGTGCGAATAAACTAAGCAGAAGAAGCTCAAAGTAAAAAAAAATGTAGAAGTTTCATAGTTTCATAGTATAGTACTAGTAAAAAAATATGTAGAAGTTTCATAGTTTCATAGTATAGTACTAGGCTATCTGCCCTGGGGCATTTGTAAGCCTAGCCATAGTGATGTGGCTTTTGCCACCCCATGAAATGGTACAAAAATGTACAGAATAAATCTAGAATACTGTGCCCCTGTCTAGCAGTGACACAGATGTGACCCCTGGGGTAAACTTACGATCTCCCATCCACTCATCAAGATTTCTCTTGAAGAGAGTCAGTGAGGGGCTCTGCCTAATATGAACTGGGATCCTGTTCCAAAGCATGGGAAGCCTCTGGGTTATGAATCTATCCCTCCAGCATGTCCTATTCATACTTGTGCCGAGGTTCAAGTCTTTAGCTCTCGTGGTCCTGATGGATTTGGATTTTTTGAGGTGGAGCATGTCCATCAGATCCTGATTGGACATGGCCTTGTACGTCAGGCAGAGATCACCTCTGAGCAGGCGGTATGCTACTGAATAGAGCTGAAGTTTCTTTAGTCTGGCAGAATAAGACATATGTTGGAGACCCTTGATCCTTTTGGGGAGGTACTTTTGTGGTCTCTCCAGCTGTTGCAAATGCCGGGTGAGGTACATACCAAATGGGGCATTGTACTCAATCATGGGTCTGATGAGGGAGGAATATAGGGGTACAATGACGTCCTTGGATCTGGATGTGAATCCCTTCATGATGAGGTGTGCAAGGTAGAATGTTTTTCTAACCACTTTGGCAACGTGGGTGTCAAATGAGAGGTCGCTGTCTACTTGGGTCCCTAGGTCTCTGATTACTTTTTCCGTACTCAGTGGGTTGCTGTCTGTGATAGTTTGTGGGTACTTTGTTTTTTCCAAAAGGGATGACTATACATTTTTTGGCATTTAGTTTAAGGCCGTGACTACAGCACCAGTTGTCCGTTTCAGTGAGGCCTTTTTGTAGGATGTGTGTGTCTGCTGGTGTATCGACTATGGCGCCTAGTTTGCAGTCATCTGCGAACTTTGTCAGCCACAGCCCTCCCATGTTTGCTTTAACATCTGAGAAATAAATGCCGAACAAGAGGGGTCCCAGGACAGATCCCTGTGGGACACCACTTGTGACTGGCTTTGAGTCTGACATTGCTCCAGCGATTTTAACTTTATGGGTTCTGTCCTTTAGCCAGTTTGCAACCCATCTAGTGACATAAGAGTTTACTTTTAAGCTGTTTAGCTTATCTATGATGCCTGAGTGGGGTGTTGTGTCGAAGGCCTTAGCCAAGTCCAGGTATGCTGTATGGACTGCTTTGCTCTCATCAATGGCTCTATTGACTGTTTTGAAAAAGTCAACCAGGTTTAAAAGGCAGGATCTGCCCTTTACAAAGCCGAACTGGGTGGGGTCAAGTGTCTGTAGGTCCCCTATGTCTCTGTTTATGAGTTCCGTAATGATTCTTTCCATAGCTTTGCAGACCAGGCTAGTTAAGCTTATGGGGCGGTAGTTTCCAGGGTCTGTAGAGGCACCCCCCTTGTGGAGTGGGACCACTGTTGCTGTATGCCAGTGTTCAGGTACATATCCCAAAGTAAGGCTAAGGTTAAATAGCATTTTTATGTGTGGGTTTAGCTCCTCTTGGAGTTCACATAGCACGCACCCCGGGATACCGTCAGGTCCCATTGATGCTGTGTTTTTTGCTTTGTTTAGGGCGGTTCTCACTTGGACATCTGAGATGACAGGGAGATTACATTCAGCTGGGATAAGTATTTCTTCTTTTGGGGGTGAAGGAGGGGAGAAATTTGCACTGAACCCATCAGCCAGAATGTTAGCAATATCTGTGGGTTCAGTGTAATTTTTGTTGTGAACCAACTCTGAGCATATCTGAGGGTTTCCTTGAGGTTTCTAACATAGCTGAAGAAGGCTTTGTGGTTATCTTTAGTGTCCTTAGCGATTTTTCTCTCAAAGTTTGCCTTGGATGTTTTTATGAGAGAACGAAGTTTTTTGCTAATGTTGATCAGAGATGTCTTCCCTTCATGGGATTTCGCTCTGACGTGCAGTAGCTTCCTTCTTTTGTTATACAATTTGTTTATGGCTGAGGTCCACCAGACAGGACGCTTACATTTGGTGGAGAGGGACTTGGATTTGTTTGGGATTGCATGATCCATGCATTCTTGGAGATGTCCATAGAAAGCATTTGTGAAGGATTCGGCATTGTGGGATGTGGTATTCACTGGCACAGTGGGCTTAAAGGATACCATCTCAGTCTTAAGAAGAGTGAAGTCTGCTTTTGAGAAGTTTTCCACTGTGGTCTTTTGTGCTGGGGGTGGAGGTGGGATATGTATATCCAGGGTGATTAGTTTGTGGTCAGATCTCACTAGTGAGGGGTATACTTCCGGTGTGGAGCATTTTGTCCCCATGTTTGTGATGATCAGGTCTAGTATATTATCTCCCCTAGTGGGAGAGGTGACTAGTTGTTCCAGTGCATTTGAATTTATGAATTCCAGGAACCTTTGGGCTAGGGTATTAGGGCTAGAATAATGTACCCAATCTATGTTTGGGTAGTTGAAGTCTCCAAGTATGATGGTATTTTGTGATAGTCATATCCTCCAATGTCTTCACGAAGGCTGTGGGGGGTTCTTGAGATTGGGAGGGTGGTCTGTAACATGCTACCAGTTGTATAGCAGTTTTGCCTATGGTTAGTTGCACCTGTATGGTCTCTGATGCTTCATGTGTTGCTACTAACCTGGAGGTGTGGGTGTCCTTTATGAATATGGACACTCCCCTTCCCTTTGTGGTTCGGCCCGGGTTTTGGGGCCGAAAAGCATGATACGAAGTATAGCCTGGTAGCGCTGGGGTGCTCTCAGGAGCCTTGAACCAGGTTTCAGTTACTGCACAGACGTCGATGTTCTCCATGCTGAGGAGTGCATCAAGTGCCTGCATCTTGAGATTTAGACTTCTGGCGTTGAGCAGCATTACCCTTAGTTTTTTTCCATTTTTGTTTTCTAAGGAGGTGGGTTTGTCTTTTGAGCCTTGCCTAAAAAAGGCACTATGGGGGTGGCAAGAGCCTTAGCCAATATCCGGAAGCCCAGTGGTGACAGGTGTAAGCCATCCCTTGCGAAGCAGCGTGGCTTGTCCAACATATCATCCCAGGCAGACAGACATTGGATCCCCTTAGAATGACACCAGTACTTGAGCCAATTGTTAAAGCTGATCATCTTGTCTTTGTATTGTGGTATCATTCTTGGTGAGGGCAAGATGCTGCTCAGGGTCAGGGTCATACCAGCCTGGGCTACATAATCGGAGAGCTCCTCTGTCTCTTTTCATGTAGTCCAGGGAGGTACGTCTCTGGTCATTTACACCAGCATGGACAATGACTGAGTCATATTTGTACTTGCTTTGGAGTGACCTGAGTGCGTGTGTTATGTGGCGGATCCTAGCTCCCGATAGACAGCTCACAGTCACCTTTCCTTGTTCAGCCTGGTCAGTGGGACATCAGTGTGTCTGACTATGGAGTCACTCCTATTACTAGTGTATCAGGCAAGGTGTTTGGCCTTAAGGGCTGCGATTGGTCGACACACTGATTTATTGAAGTATGTGTTGCATGTGTTTTGTTTTGAGGTGGTGGATTTTTGGATGTCTGCTTTGGGAGCCTCTGTTGTTTTGGTAAGTTTTTTATTAGAGCCTCCGAGTATGTCTTTGTGTTTTTATGTGTTTGGTTTGCAGTTGTGGTAGGTCTATGTGGGACTGGGATTGTTGTGTGTGTGGTTGCCATCTCCTCCTGTCTGGTCATGCCAGCCCTGAGTTGAGAGAGTTCAGCCTCCAGTTTGGCTATATAGTTGCATCTCTCACATGTATTTGTGTTTGTTGGGAGGAGGAGAGGGTTGTCTGTGTACATGAGACAATTGTAGCATTGTCTCAAGATACCCAGATTGACCAGCTGAACTGGAGACGACGCCAGTAATCTACCACTTGACATGCTAGAACAGTATAAGGGAGTGGTATACCTTTAAGGGAAGTGGATATTCACAGGGGTGGTAAGTAGATGTAGTGCTTTACTTAGTACGAGAGTGCTTACTTAGTAGAGAAGTATTGAGAACAAGTGCTAGGCTTATAATACAGTGAGTAGTCTGGTTATACTAAGAGTAGAGCTTCCTGAAGGGAAAATTTGAAGAGCAGACTTGGCGGAGCCAGAAAAAGTTTAGCCGGCGCTGCTCGCACAACCCCGCAAAGCCGTGCAAACGCGGATTTTAAACAGTGAACTACAAAAGAGCTAGAAATGGTCCAAAACAACCAATTACTACAGCTTCTTGTGCTGAGGTCACTTCCCCCAAGGACAGGTAGGCTGCTCAAGGCTCCCCACTCCCACTGGTGAGCAAAGAAACTTCCTTCTATCCAAGTAAGGTAATGAACAACACAGGAACTACACCACAACCCAGAATACAGCAATGCCTGTAAACTGGTCTAAACTAGTCGAGGAAGGCGGGAAAACAAGGATTATTTTTTTGTTTTTTTGGTAGAAACACACAGAAAATGCAGAAACAGTGATAAATTAGTTACACAGGCTAGCACACTTTAGTGGGCAGCCTCCACAGTTAAATTAAACAAACAAACAAGCAAACTTTCGATCTAATTCGACTAAAATGTAACTTTAAGTGCATATGTTAAAATAATGCAGCAATCAGTTAAACAGTTCAGGCTAGTTCAAGGTAAGCTACAGAAGCTATTCCAAGTGAAAAAAAAGCAAAGATACTTAAATCCAGAAGGTAGTCGCTTTTCTGAGTTCCCTGCTGCTAGGACCACTCTGTAAACCCATGTGGAGCTTGTCTGAGCAGTATAGTAATTGTAGTTTGCGAATAAACAGTACACAGCACACTGAAACTTTCCCAAAATGGCTGTACTTTGCTCAGTAGCTCTTTACAGTACAAGAAACACTGTAATGGTGGCACTTTGTGAATAGACACACCCAGCACAAGAAACGTTTTGAAATGGCTGTGTTTTCACTGGAGTTTACGAAATAGTTGCACTTTGCGCACACACACACACTTCAGAGTAACTGTACAGTAATAAGCCCACACTATAAGCACTTTTACATACATTGAGATACTGTGAATAACTCTAGTTATGCCCTTGATAGCTTCGCTGAATGCAGAACAGTAGTTTATGCCAAAACATGGTATTTTGCCAAAAAATGCAGTCACTTGGCTTTATTTATGCTTGATGTGCCCTTTTGCCCTTTATTATATTCATTTTGCTTGTTAAATACTTTTTGATGCCCATTATTCTTTTTATATGCTCATTTTACTCTAAACATATCCGTTTTGCTTTAAACATGCTCGTTTTGGAATTCTGAGGTCATTTAATCCCCTTAAGTGTTTTTCCAATAATCGTTTTATCAGATTTCTTAACTTTAAACATATTTAATTAAAAGTTTTCGTGCTTCTCGCTTGTTTAATAATGTGGTTTTTGTCCTTGTAATGCACTGTTTTATTTTTTTTTATAAAATAAATCGTTTGTGCAAGTTTTCATTACCTTTGGCTCGTTTTTGGTCCTTTTTTGTGCTCTGTTCTCTTAGTTTACCCTTCACTGTTAGCTCTGTACCTCGTAGCTCTGAAAAGCAGTCTCTGGAATCCCGGTTCTGACACCATGTCGCTCGTCCAGTCAGGATGAAACAAACGAGCATTCGTGAATTCTGTTCAGGCAGCATTATGTACAGACACATCAGGATTGAGGCTTAATAACTTTAACTTGGATAAACTTATAAACAAACTAGCTATCACACTCATACATGCCCACTTTCTGGCTGTACTCTAATAATGACATTGAAGCTAATACATTCTTGCTATTTATATGCATGTGCCAACCTAGAAATGCTTCTTAAAGGTACAACGCGCACACACTATTCTTCAGGTATCTACTTTTTTACTAACTTAATTATTAGTTATACATCTGTTACTGCTGGCATTGGATGACAACTTAACAGTGGATAGTGGGCTTTTGTACTGGCCAAGACATTTGATTCATTACCCCATTCCTCTGATTTCAAACTGGGTTAACATTGGCTGAGGAAATGAGTACTCCGCATTAGGATCAAAATAATACTCTGGGGGGGGGGATAGATGTGATGTCAATTTTCTTTCATTCTTCAACATATGGCTTCAGATCCCACTCGTCAGCTGTTCAACAGCTTGTGGAAACCACAAATTCTCAAGCTGCTCCCTTACCTATAATGCAGTAGTTCCTCTCCCTCTCCAGATCTCACTTGCCTCTGTCAGGAACAGATGTGGTTGCTACAGTTCTCGAGCATACTTTGTATCAAAATAAGTACTTTTTTTCATTGTTATTGCTAGTTTTAATCCTCCATTTACCCCGTCTTATTCTAACAGTGTTTCTTTATTACCTTCTTTGTATCTCTGTCAAAAAAAAAATAAATTCATTTTTCCTTTGTTGGGTTACTATTGTAATTTTTTCGATGTCACTTAGCAGTATTTTTTCTACTTTTACTAACTTTTCTGTTATCTATTAAAAAAAAAAAAAACTTTCCCTTTTTCTACTGTTTGTTTTTTTTTTTTAGCTTATTAGTTAAAACATGGCAGATAAACCTTCTGGGTTTAAAAAATAAATAAATGTGGGCATAAGATTTCCCTTCAAGGTGGTAGCGGGAGTGTTCTCATGTAGAAATTGTTAAATCAGAGAGCCCTAGTGGATCGGAAAAACAAGTTGATACTTAAGGGTCTCGACTTCAGCTTTGGGATTTCTTCCTTCCAGTGTCAGATAAGAAGGACTCCAAGAAGAGACCTTCAGAGAATGCCAAGTCATCTCACTCTTCCTCAGATCTGACCTTGGTGCCAAGAAAGATGATTAAAAAGTGTTCGGCTCCGTCACTCCACAAGTTGTCTAATCCTACAGCCATTGGCACCAGGTCCGTTTCTTCGGATCCAACCCTCTTCCGTAAAAGGCATTGCTCTCCTTCTGTTGCCTCGTCCTGGTCACTCAGAAGTCTCACAGATGTAGATAGAATGATTAAGTTTCGTTTGACACAAATGCAGATGGGAGTTCTCCTGGCTCCGATCTCATCGGGTCTGGTGGCCCTGATTCGTATGACTCCACCTATTGCTGCTCCTACTCTCATCCATCCTTCAGTTTTGGAGCCCTCTGATTCAAGTATCCAGATGTCTTCTACTTCGGATCCAAAGATAACCTTTATTTTCGGATCCAGACTCTTGTCTGAGTGTACTAGCTCCGAGCATGTTGGTGTTGGAGAGCTCTTGGAGCTGAAGCTACGTTGCCGGGTCTAAGGGGTTAAAGTCTACTCTGAAGTTGTTGAAGCGGTCTCTTCCTCTCGGAGCCTCTGCATTTGATAGCTCGGCTCTGACTCCTGCCTCGGTAGCAGTGTCTTCATTTCAGAGGGAACCGTCAGTCAAGCTTGCCTTCTTTGCTCTGATGATTTCTTTCTCCTCTGAGCGGTCTGCCTTCAAGGTGGTAGAGAGAGTGTTCTCATGTAGAGATGAGATGGCCCCCCTCCACTTGGATCTCCCCTCTGGTTCTCTGATGTCTTTGTGTTATGAGCCTCAGCATTCTACTCTACAGGGGCAGCCAGACCAAAGTCTTCAGATGATTTCACAGGGCATAGTTACCTCTTCTGATACTTATCCAGAGCATCCCACTGAAGAAGTCCCTAGGAAGAGAAAGTGCAAGAGGAGTCTGTCACAGAGGATGTGGATTTCGATGAGGGAGAAGGGTTCCCAAGATCTCCACCCGATGATATCTCCTGTGGAGACATTTTAGAAGTCATGAAACAATGGGGTAGTTGGTCCTCCCACAACCTTTTTCAAGAGGAATCTGTATTTCTGGAGACTTGTGGTACTGGCTCCTCTACCTCCTGGGTAACTCCGCCCACTGATGAGCTCATTGATTTGTGCTCTCGGTGGACCTGGAAAGAACCAGATTCTGTAGAACCGATTCCCAAGAGACCAGATAGGATCCTGGCACCATCTAGTGGAAGGGAATTCTGGAGCAAAGGAGTATCTGTAGATGCTGTGGTCGTAGTGGCGACTACCACCAAATAAGAACTCCTGGAACAGAGTTATTGTGTTCATCCTCCTAACAGGGAGTCTAGGGTGATGGACAGATTCAGTAAGTGAGTGCATGTATTGGTGACATTTGCACTCAAGTCCCTAAAGTACTTGACATACTTCACCAGATTACAGAAGGATTTGATCAAAGAGTTCTTAAAAACCCTCTGTGGGATTAGTACTGCTTCACAGATAACCATCCTTCAGTCCATCTCAAATTCATCTTTGGAGATAATTTCCCACGCAGCTGAAGGAGCCTTAGGGGTGGCAGGTTCAAGCATATCCCTTAGGTTACATGCCTGGATGCATCTGTGTGATTTTGCAGAGCCCTTGAAGTCATCCTTCACTGCTCCGTTTGACAGAAGTTCGCTGTTTTGCCCCAAGTTTAAGGACACAATCTCCAGGTGTGAAAGACTGAAAGACCCCGTCTGCTATTGGTGTAAGTTTTTTAACTCTTCAAAGAACCTTTTCCCGGAATCAGCGAGGTGGTAGAAAGATGTGGTTTAGGGAAGTCCCAGTGTTCTTTCCGTGGCATACATGGAGAAAGTTGTCCCTGAGGCAGAGGGGGAAATTCCAACAAAATATGCTGCCCACACGGCAGAGGAGGCCAGCAGAACCAGGGGTCAAGAGATTTTCCTTGACTTGGCCTATCAACACTCCCGAATGGAGGCCCAGTTGCCCACCTCTCTAGGCAGTCAGGGGTTGTCTATCCTTGCACCAGACAGCGTGACTAGACTTAAGAGATACTCGGGTGCAGAGAATCATTTCCAGAGGTTATATTATTCCCTTTTCCTGTCCACTGCGTTTACAAAACAGAATTGATGACATACCACCCAGTCAGAGGAAGACAGTGCCTTCAGAAATACAAAAGCTGTGAGAGTCATCCAAGAGGTCCCCCAGACCAGAAGAAATCTAGAACTTATTCAAGATTCTTTTTAGTGCCAAAGAAAACAGGGGACTGGAGACCAATCTTGAGCTAGTCACTTCAACAGACCAAGTTCCGGATGGTCAGGTTCAGTTAATTTTGTCTTTCATACATAAGACGACTGGATGTGCTCTGTAGATCTCTAGTATGCATGCTGTCACATGTTTCTACAAACATTCCTCCGTTTGTTTAACATAGGTTTAATGGAGGCTCTCTCATTGAGACCTAAACCCCTATCTGCTCTCAATCTAACTATCCACATACTCTCCTTACTCTCAGTATGGTTCCTGATGTCACCTCCTCGTATACTGGGTTTAATATTCTCAAGAGCTCTAAATAGGAAATAATGTTCAGGACCTGCTTGGGCTACGTGCTTAGCTAAGGCATTGTGAGGTGAAGCCTTCCTAATGTGGTAAAGGTGTTCTCTTATCCTGTCTTTAAAGCGACGATTGGTTTTGCCAACATAAAATGCATCACATATTTGGCACACTGCCAAATAAACTATATGAGTAGTATCACAGGTAGCTACAGCACGTATGCTAAAGTTAGTGTGCATGTCAGGATGTTCAAAAAATGGACTGGGGTCAAGAGAATTACAATAATTACAGCGTCCACATGGTTTTGTGTGTTCGAGGCATTGACCATTCATCCCTTACAATAAATGATGGCACATATGTTTTTACCCCGTGAAATAGATTTCTTTTGACATATATATACATATTTATTAGAGCATCTTGAGTGTTCATGGAGAGTTTTTTATATGTTTTTTATATGTTTTTTATATTAATTTTATACATCTCAGTATGTTTATATGTGCATATATCTTTAAGCTTAGATTAACTCATGAATATGCAACAAGAAGCAGCCAATAGGAGATGTTTTAACTGTATAAATGTAGCCTATGTACTTGAAGGTCTTTGTTACATGATCTGATGAAGCTCAAATGAATGAGTGAAAGCGCTTATCTGACCTGCAGTGGAATTAAAGTTGGATTTTAACCTGAGGATTTTGCCTTTCATTTGGATTTTAACCTGAGGATTTTGCCTTTCATTTCTACTTGTGACTCTGCATCAGCCTAGTTGCTCCTTTTGGTTTCATTAATATTATTCAAGTTTTTCTGGAGCACTGGGCATTTATCCTGTTTGTCAGCAAGTGGTTTGTTCCTGTACAATGGATGTATGTTTGTCAAACATGACAGTAGGACAAGAAGTAAATTGTGTGTGGTCGTAGATAGATGCACAGTTAATGTTAAGGTCAGTCTCTTTCAGATGAGACTAGCAAGGCATGGAATAAACTCCCAAGTTAGCATTAGCACTTTGGAGACCCTTAAATTTAAACTCTGGTTCAGCATTAGCTTTTTATAATCAGATGGCACCAGAAGTGGAGCAGGGCTGTTAAATGGTCTGTTAGGCCCTGTTCATGCAAAGTAGTAAAACAGTAGAGTAGCTAACATATTCGATTTGTTTACCCGTCCTTCATTTTCTTCCACTCCTTGTAACACATCTTTTAAAAGTTCCATCCCTTACACCATTTTTTCAGTTATTATGCAGGTCTTTTCTGTTCTTAGCTTTGCTTATTTACTTTGGACCATCCATTGCTGTTTGTTAGAGCATCTTTTTTTTTTCCTCAATTTTTGTCATCTGTGAATTGAACTTGCCCAAGGCATTGAGTTGTGTGCAGTTTTTTGCTTTCTTTACCTTTTTTCAGTGGCACTTTATTCCTTATAATCACTTGCATCCCTTTTTCTTCTCCTGTAGTGGTATACCCCTGTGCAACCTTCCCATTAATGCATGTGTGTGGCTGCTGCAAATCCTTAGGCCATACTTTGTCACCAGAGTGCACTTCTTTTGTGAACCTCTGTTTGCTTCACTGTTAACCCCTTTCTCCACTACAGTATTTCCATAAAACTATGGACTTATAAAACGCTATTGCTTTAATATTGGTTTTGAGTGTTTTTGTTTTTTGTAACGGAATGGGTGGTTTTGGCTAGTTATTTCCTGTCATAGTCACCATAGGATTTTTTAACACCTTTATTAAATTGTCACTTAAGATATAGGCATCCATGCATGAAAAGAAAAAAAAAATATTAAGATTTTTTTTCCATTTATACACCTAATACATTACATGTTTTCTTTCTTTATAATAATCGCCTTTCTGCCCAACATTACATAAATACCTCAATTCCTACCCTCTCTTAAACCTCGCTCCTCTTTCAGAACATTATTTTGCATATATTATTTCCACAATTTCTGTTTATTTCTATGTAATTTGCTCCTTTCCTTTTCTAAAGATCCCACTTCCATTTCTTTTGTCTGTGTTACAGTATTCAGTATTTCAAACACAGTGGGTTTAGGTTTTGATTTACACTTTCTAGTGATTGCCTTTTTTTGACCACCACCAGAATTAAACTTAAAGTTTTACTTTAATTAGAAGTAAAATTGTTCCAACTGTGGCCTGGTACCTCAGAAACGAAAATAAACTTGTAAAAACAACAAAAAAACGGAGGTAAGGCTCCAGGCTTTAAAACATTTATTATCCAAGATACACAGAACAACACAAGCACTTTCACCAAATAGGCTTCTTCAGGTGTACTAAAAAAAGTACCAGCATCCCTATTTATACTAATTATATTAATTACCATATACATTCTTAAAGGTATATTGTAAGTAAAACAACATAACATAACTTTAAAAAGTTAAGAAACGTTTTCACGAATATATATAAAAACATAAATAAAAATTGGTATGAAACATTCATCCACGTAAAGGTTTGTTTTTCAAATTCTGTTTCAAAGGAATATTTTCATTCATTCCATGACCTTGCATCCAAAGGGAATTTTTGTGGTGGGCTGAGGAATGTCACCTAAACAAGGGACTCTCTGTGACCCGACCAGAGGCGAGTCAGATCTTAACGACAGATGCCTCAGACATGGCCTGGGGAGCACACTTCAATGGAAAATGGGTTCAAGACACATGGCCTGCCAGACTACAACATTTGCATATCAACATGAAGGAGATGTTAGCAGTCCAATTTGCATTGATGGCTTTCAAGGATTTACTTCACCCAGGACAAGTGTTGATTCAGACAGACAACACAACAGTCATGTGGTACATCAACAAGCAGGGGGGTACCCATTCGTACCCTCTTTGCAGACAAGCTATGATTTTGTGGGAGACTGCTCTCAGTTTGCACCTCACCCTTCAGGCAAGGTTTCTGCCAGGAGCACATAACTCCTTAGCAGATGTTTTGAGCAGACAGATGGTGGATCCCCACGAGTGGAAATTGGATCCTCATGTCTTTCGACAGTTGACGGTGGCATGGGGGACTCCAGACATAGATCTGTTCGCTTCTCCACTGAATTACCAACTGCCAAAATTTTGCACAAAGCTGTTTCACCCAAAAGCTTGGAAAGTGGATGCTCTATCATTCAGTTGGAACAACCTTCATGTTCATGCCTTTCCCCCTCTGCCTCTCCTTCCCAAGGTGCTCTTAAAGGTCAGGCAGGACAAGCCTTGCATGATTCTGATAGCTCCAGATTGGCCACGGCAGCACTGGTACCCTCTGCTGAGGACTTTAGTACGGGAGCCTCCTTGGCCTTTGCCATTAATTCCGCACCTTTTGTCCCAGGCAAGCAATCATTTCCGCAATGTCAGGATTCAGTCCCTGCATCTGACAGCCTGGCGTATTCTGTTTTAGACCCTGGGGGGTCGCAGCTTCCTCAACAAGTTTTGAATGTCATTTTGGAGGCCAGACGGCCTAGTACAAGGAAAGTTTATGCTGATAAATGGAGGAGATTTTTTCTTTGGAGCAAAACAAAGAGTTTTGATGTTTCAGTGCCTAATTTGAGTGTTTCACTTCAGTATCTTACAGAATTATTAGACAAGGGTTTGTCTTTCTCCTCTGTAAAAGTTCATGCTGCAGCCATTTCTGCTCACTATGACTGTGACCCACCATTATTCTCTCACCCTTTGTTCAAGCAATTTCTTAGAGGGGCAAAGAACATAAGACCCCACGTAGAGCTCCTACTCCTTCCTGGGATCTCAATTTTGTGTTGGAAAAGCTCACTTTACCTCCTTTTGAACCTGCAGCTACTTCAGAGTTGAAGTTTTTGTCTTGGAAGACTGCTTTTTTGTTGGCCATTACGTCTGCTAGAAGGGTATCTGAATTACAGGCTCTCATGGCAGTTGAACCCTTCCTGATATTTCATAAGGATAGGGTCTCACTACGGACTAATCCTACTTTTATGCCTAAAGTTGTTTCTAATGTGGCCTTAAACCAATCTATTCATCTGCCTACGTTTTATGCTGATCCCCAAAATAAGGGGGAGAAAATTTTGCATTCTTTGGACATTCACAGGCAGTTACGTTATTATTTGAGCAGAACTAAAGGGTTCAGGCAGTCCCAACAGTTATTCATTTCTTTTGCCTTGGGGTCTCAAGGAAAACCTGTTTCAAAACAAACTATTTCTAAGTGGATTGGGCATTGCATTGCTTTCTGTTGTTCTCATCATGGTAAGGAGGTTCCGGCTGGAATCAGACCTCATTCCACTAGGGCTACTGCCACTTCTACTGCTTTTTTAAGGGGAGTAGCTACTAAGGATATTTTGGAGGCAGCTACCTGGAGTTCAGTGCACACTTTTTCTAAACATTACCATCTTCCAGGGCTGGGTTTGCCACTGCAGTTTTACAGGGAACTTTTAGCAGCTCCTAATGCTCTTTGATTTTACCAACCTCCCTTTACCTTTGCTTTGGGATTCTACCCACAGGTTATGACTGCAGCAATGTGAGATGAAGAACATAGTACAGTTTTGTACCTACCATAAATGTAGATGTTCGAAGATCCACATTGCTGCAGTCTAATTTACCCTCCCTCCTTTCCCTCTGTAGTTTGGGGTGGCTGTGTGATTTGTGGTGTATCTATTGTTGCTATTTTGGTGATTGGGTATTTTTCTATTTTTGGCTATGGCCTTTCTTTTTAAGGCCTTCTGACATCTGGGGCAAGAAAGACTGAGGATATGGCATCGGTCATGCGCTTTAGTACCACGGCGTACTGACGTCAGATATGAGAGACCATGACCGACGCCAACCTAACACTTTGGTATTCGGGCCGACCGAGGACAGCGGACTACCCACAGGTTATGACTGCAGCAATGTGGATCTTCGAACATCTACATTTATGGTAGGTACAAAACTGTACTTTTTTTTTTGCTGTTTCTACAATCTTACTTTAATTAGGCAATTCTAATCCTGTGTTCCTATTCAAAAGAATCATTTCCTTAGTTACAGCCATTTGCTCATCCAGTCTTCCTGACTGAATACTCTGTAGGGAATTTTTTAAAGTCTGCCGACTCATTACACTCTCAAAACATATGTTCCAAGTTACCACTTTCTTCCCTGTCATACCTCCAATATTTGCCATCTGCTTGAGAAAAAATTCATTAGAGTCTGTTTGGGGTATAAAAATACCTATGTAGACACTTCCAAGCAACAATTCTAAACCTTTTAGACTTTTTTGCATACTTGTTTGCCATACACATGTCCCCTTATTTTTTCTTTGTAAATTGCATATTAAGTCTCTTCCCAGTCTTTTCTAACTTCCTCTCATTGACTGGTAACTGCACGGTAATTGCAAGAATCAGAAGATTGTGGTATATTTGCTTCCTCCTTGTGTATAGGGTGACTATTAATCCTCCGTAGTATGAAGTGACCCTTGCATTCACCTGCCTTCCTTAATAGCTATATTTTCACCCTTTGGCTGTGTATCTTAAAGTTAGATAAGTGGATTTACTTGCATAAGTGTCTGGTCTGCTTGTCTTTCTGGTACCTTCCTTTCTGTAGTAATCTCATCTCAGATCTTTCTTGCTGTCTTTTTAAACATGGCTGTTTTTATATTTTATTTGCAGCATTTCATGCCACATAGGCTGTCCTTAACTTCTGTATGACTTGGTTCTTTTCAAACCAGCATCTGTAGCAGTTGTTTCTTTTTCTACAATCTGAGGCGTTCATTCCTATTACCTTTCTCTCTCTTATATTTGCAGGAAGCCGGAAATCTTCAAGAGCTCATGCTATATTGATGTATGTCCATTTTAAGTCATAGTTTTGTATGATTTCTCTTGGGATTCTTTCATATCAGATGCCCATCTTTGATTAAGCTATGTAACTCTGCCTCTCTCACCAACAAAGTTTTTGATTTTGATGTTGAAATTAACATTTTCAGAGATCCAGTGGTTAAAGTGACCAGAGCAGGCAGTGGAGTAATTTAATGGGGATGAGTTTTTCTTTTAAACCAGAAACATTTTTATTAAAATATGTATGACACAGGCAGTCATGCATCTATATAAATGAAAATAAACCATACCGACACAATTTCAGTTGCTAACATTATATATTACAAAGCATGCCGACACAACTGTAGCTGCAACCATTATATATCACTAATAATATATCCAGTCATTGCTAGTCAACCATTACATAGCTCATTCATTTCCTGCCTTCTTTTAAACCGCATGCCTCCTTTGCATGTATTGATTTCACACTTCCCATTTTTTTTCTATGTAATTTGTTCCTACCATTTTCTAACGGTCTTAGTTACATCTGTTTTATGTCTGTTACTATCTTCGCTAGTTTTAGTAAAGTTGATTTAGACTATATTTTCAATTTTCTAGTAATTGCTATTTTGGCAGCCATCATAATTGACTCAAGCCCTTCCTATGTCTAGGCAATTGTGTATCATAGCTCAAAAAAATAATTTCGTTAGTTGCACCAATTTGCTTACCCAGCACCTCTGGCAGAGCAGTCTGCAGTGAATTTTTAAAGTCTGCCAGCTCATTACACTCACATGAAATACGTTCCCAGTTACTCTGTCTTCCCCATCACACCTCCAACATTTGCTGTCTACCTGACGAAAAATTCTTTGGGAGTCTACTTGGGGTATAAAAATACCTATGTAAACACTTCCTGGCTAAGATCCTAAATCTTCTAAACTTTGTTGCATATTTTGGAGACATATCCACAACTTCTCCTGTTGATAAAAAGGTGCCTGACCTGTGTACAAGACTAAAGGCATTTTAACTACTTGTTTTTTTGTGAATTGCTTATCCAATCTCTTTCCAGTCTTTTCTAACCTTCTCCAATTGATTTTTATTGTTGTCATGCAATGTTTTATATGCTCTACTAATTATTCCTTTCTTAATGGCAATTTCTGTTCTAGATTCTACTAAAAACTCTACCACTGCTGGTCTTTCATTTGACCCCCTCTTTCTTTCCGTTTGCCTTCCCTATCAAGGACTGATAGAGTATAGGCAATCTCTAACCTGCAGTCCAAATAAGTTCTTGGCATCTTCCCATTCTGTTACCTTTCCCTCTGTAGTTATTTGCTCTCAAATCGCCAGTTTTCTCCAATAAATTCCAGCCCCCTCTTACTTATTGTCTATATCCTTTAATTGTATTCATCCCTTTCGGCAGAATCTCCTTTCTCCATTCCTGTGTTGACTTTCTGCAGCTTTATGAATATAATATTCTGTATGATTTTTGTTTATTGTCCATAAAGGTCTACATCCAAGATCTCAGCCTCTCCTTGTTTCTTCAGCTTCCCATGTTTCATCTATTTCCACTTTGAATTATAGTTTTCTGCTTGTGCTGTGTATAGGAGCTGTAACTGTGTTGCTGTGAAATACCCCTTCAAATTGTGTAATCCCAATCCGCCCTGTTCTTTTCAAAGAATGAGCTTATTCCACTTGACTTTTCTGTCTTCTCCTCTCAGATAAATCCTTCAGCTCTTACTCTTAATGGATATCCACAACAACTTCTCTGGTTGATAAAAATATGCCTGATGTGTGTATAAGACTAAAGACATTTTAACTGCTTGTATCTTACTATCGATATCCATATAACAGAGCTTCTGTTTTTGTATTCTCTTTTGTTTAGTCTCTTCCCACATATCCTTAGCTGCCACATGGGAATCATTTTTAATCCATACTTCTAAATACTTCATTTTATCATGGGTATGGATATTGCTGAACCAGTGGTATGCGAGTACATACTTTACTGCTATTGCCTTTGTTTTACCTTCATTAATTTTGTATTCTGAAAAGATTCGTAATTGTCTCAGTATGTTCCACAACACTGTAATATCATTTTCTAGTTTTGTCGGGTATAAAATAATGTCATCTGCAAACAGAGCCAGCTTTTTTTTTTTGTCTACCATACCAGTTATATCCGTGAATTTCTGAGTCTTTTATTTTCTTTGCCAGTGATTCTAAATAGAATTCAGATAACAAAGGGGAGAGAGGACATCCCTGCCTGGTTCTGCTGCTCAAGCAGATATCATCAGGGAGGACCCCACCCATTTTATTTTTTGCCTGCAATCCCTCATATGTCCTCCTAATCAACTTTATAATTTTATCAGGGAATGCAAATGCTTCCATTGCTGTGCTCATAAAGTCACAGCTTACTCTGTCAAATGCTTTCTCTGCATCATGACCCCACCAGCAACAGTGGTATTTTTTTTAACATTCTGCTTCCCTCTGGTTCATCAGTGTTCTGTTAATGTAGTCAAATGTTTGCCTCCACTCCACAAAACCACATTGATCCATATATATAATTTTTGGCACCACTTTTGCTGTTTTAAAAAATGATGGCAGTCTTGTCTTATCTTGTACTTACTGAAGCTGCCGAATGCAGCTCTGTGTTGGTGCCTAGTAGAAATAAAAGTCTAAGTAGGTTCTGCTTGTTGAAACCAAAGTCTGATTAGCTGCTGCTTTAGTGCCTTGTAAAAACAAAGTCTGATTAGTACACGCAAACTTTGCAGACTATTGACCTTTAAAACTTTGCACAGTGCTATTGATATAACTTGTCTATATAACAGTACAATACTGGACAATTTACAGCTGTAATGTCTCAGATTTACACTTTTGAGACCATACGGATTGGGATCTCCAGTGCTCAGATCTAACAAAAAAAATCATATCTAAGCTCATACACTTTTAATGTCCTTTTTTATATCCTTTCTCATGCCATTCGGATCCTGTCCATGAGAACAGACTGTTATTTAATAACTTAGGAATTTGTAGTCTGTTACTTGGGTATCTTCTGATGTCAAACTAAAAAACAAATCTGCTGGCAATAGAAAAACAGGCAAATAATAAAATAATTGGAACAATTGTTTAAATTATTTTATTGTTTATTTTCCTGTTTTTCTACTGCCAGCCGATTTGATTTTTAGTTTTTCAGTTCGTTTTGCATCTTCTGATGTCCTACAGTCTGTTCCGTTTCAAGGTGAATAACTTCAGGGAGTTTTTTTTTTACTGTGAATGTTTCCGTATAAAAGCAGATGTTCTGTAGTCCTATCTTGCCTTCATTCTTACACATGGGTTTCTGAGTTGATCGTCCGCTCCGACTCGGCCTTTTTACAAGCTCAAATTCTTCTAGTTGGCTTGTGGCTAGGTAGGTATCCCATGGTGCACCAGTACAATCCCCAGATCTCGTTTGCAATGTCGACGAGTTTGGATGTGCTTATTGGCCATGGCTAAGTCTAACACAGTTTGCTAATTTTTTGACAAAAATTGCTGTATTTCATATTTAGATGGCTTCTGATAACTGTTATTAGAGTTCTTTGGTAGTTTCATAGTTTTCAAGTTACTATAGTTCTTTTGTGTTAAGTATTTCTGAGAACAGTTGTCCATTGGCCTCCTCGTTCTCTTGGTATCCTGTGTGCCAGTTAGTTTCTTCACTGGGGTTGTGTATATGTATGTATGTGTGTGTGTGTATATATATATATATATATATATATATATATATATCTCTCTCTCTCTCTCTATATATATATATATATATATATATATATATATATATATATCTCTCTCTATATATATATATATATATATATATATATATATATGTATATATATATATTTTTATACCCCGAGTTTCATATTGTTGATATTACTGTTTGTAGGCACCTTTTGCATGTAGTTTAGACTGTGTGTGCATATTAGATAAATCTGAATATACAGAGAAACTAAACATAAATAGATTGAAATAAATACCTTGCTTGCGGGGCTCCGTTTATTGTTTTTTTGACAGAACGGTGGTTTCCTTTTACCCTCGTTCTTTTGTTTTGCATTGTTAGAGATTGTATTTTTTCTTTGGTGTGCGTGTGATTCTTTCCTTTCTAGGTCAGTTTCAGTTAGAGGACCTAGATTTTCTCTCTCTTTATCTACCAGGGCTAGGCCCGTTTAAGTTAAAAGACCTAGTCCTCCCACTTTCCCTTTCTTCTCTGTGTGTCGTGTGTCTGATTGCAATCTTCTGTGAGATGTCTAAGGAGGTTAAAGATTATAAGCCATCTGGCTTTAAAAAGTGTGTCAAGTGCTCACAGAAGATGTCCATAACAGGTCGCCACAGTAACTGTGTGTACTGTCTTGGGGTGCCATCTACTTACATGCCTATTTTGTCACTCATTCAGTACCAGGGTATTGCAGGAGAGGAAAAATAAACTCATACTAAAAGATCTCCTTAAGTTCTCTTTTGAGGAAGATCTGGCTAGCTCTTCCTCATCTGGTAAGTCTAATGGATGTAAAAAGGAGAAATCAAAATCTTCTAAGAGGCCTACCCAGCGCCGGCTAATGCATCGGAGCCGCCTCCTAAAATTTCCAAATCTGACAAACCTGCTGCCTCCTCATCTCCACTGACTTCGGAGCCAATTGAGGGTTCTACTACTACTACTGTTGCTACAGTGTCGGCACCAGGTAGTTTGGAGCCGACCACTGATAGTAGACATTGGAGCCAGTCTACGGATCCTTTACTGGTCTCCCCTACACTAAGGTCACCCATATTGCAGAAATCCCGTTCTCCCACTCTGTCCTCCAGGTCTTTCAGGAGTTTATCGGAAGATGTGGAGAGAATAGTACTCAGACTCCTGAAGTCATCTGCCTTACCTAAAATGTTGTTGGCTCCGACCCAGTCTGTTCCAGGACCACTTGAGTCCGTTACCCCTTCTGTGATTCCTCCTTCCGAGCCATGCTGGTCTTTCGGAGCCAGAGTGTTTGGTAAAGCTCCCTTTTTCGGAGCCAAGTCAATGCCGTCCATGGTGTCTAGGAGCCGAAGCTCACCGGTTGGCCCCGACAGGGATGCCTGGAACTGAACCTCTACGGTTCCGAACCTTCCTCTCGGCGCATCAGTTAGGGTGAGCTCGGACCCTACATCTATCTCGGAGCCAATGGCTCTGGAAGTGATGGCATCCTCTGTCTCCTCTGAGCCGGGGAGGTCTTCGGAGCCAGGGAGTTCGGCATTCGAGATGATGAGTATGCTGTCTCTATCATTAGCTCCTACCAGGGATACCGACACTTTTCCCCCTAGGGCACATACTTCTGTCTCAGCACCTACTCCCTCTCTGGACAGCAGAGACCCACAGCCTCAGGAGCCACCAGCTGGTAGCCCCCATTCTTCCGCGACCTCCCCAGAATATCCTTCCGAGGAGTCCCCATGGAAGAGAACATGCAAGAAGCATGTAGACTCCCAGGATGAGTCTCTTACCTTGGACACTGACCTTGAGGAGTCAGAAGGGTCCCCCACGTCGTCCTCTGTTTCCTTTGTAGACATTCTGGAGATCCTTAAGCAGAGGTGCGGCTGGCCCACTGTCACCCCTTCTGATGAGGAGTTTGTGTACCTGAAGGCTTTCCGGTCTCAACCTTCAACCTCTTGGGTGTCTCCACCTTTCGAAGAACTGTTAGCGCTTGTTAGTCGGAAGGTGTGGGATACTCCTGATGCCGTGGAGCCAGTCCCCAGGAGACCAAATATGTTTTTATCAGCTCCCAAGGAGAAGTCTATTTTTGTCGAAGGATGTTCCCATAGATGCCATGGTGGTGGCGGTAGCCACTAAGCAGGAGCTAGAGTTGACTACTTCTGTCCATCCGCCGAATAAGGAATCTTGAATGATGGACAGATACGGGAAGGTTTCTTTTCATCAGTGGCATTTACTGTTAGATCGCTGTACTACCTTACACACTTCACGAGGCTTCAGAGAGATCTCCTTAAGGAGTTAGAGACTTTACAAGGTACATCCACTGAGGTAGTCCCTGAGAAGGTGTCTGCCCAGTTGTCCACCTTGAACTCTGTTGTCAACTCCTCCATGAGGCTCATCTCGTATGCAGCCAATGGAGCAAGCAGAGCAGTGGGTTCAGGAATTTCCCTAAGGCATCATTCCTGGATGAGCTTGTGTAATTTTGTGGAACCATTCAAGTCTACATTTACCAATGCCCCCTTCGATTCTTCATTGTTTGGACCCAAGGTAAAGGACACACTCACCCGGTGCGAGCAAAGAGGGAAAACATTCTGTCGTTGGAGTATGTTTTACCGTCCCCTCTAGAACATACCCTAAGGGTCAGAGAGGTGGTAAAATGTGGTTCAAGATGTCTCGGAGGTTTTCCAGGATACACAGGGTGACTCCTCCTTCAGAGGCAGAGGAGGAGAAAATGGTAGATGTCACCCTAGAAGCAGGGGCGGACCGCAAAACCAGGGAGACCGTGATTCGTTTCAGGGCCGGCCCTAGCAGCGCTCCTAATGTGGGACCCAACTGTGCTTTTCTGGAGCCGGTCGGGGGTCGCATTTCTTTGTATTCAGAAGCCTGGCTAAGTATCACTCAGGACAGATGGGTACTAAGAATTATTACCAGAGGTTATTCCATACCCTTTTCTCTGCCACCTCATGTTCCCAGGAGGATCCTGGATGTTCCACCCAATCACAGGGATCCAGCAACTGTGGAGGTCAACAAGTTGCTGGCAAAAAGTCATCCAAACTGTCCCCGCAAATCAAATAGGATTTGGAACTTACTCCAAATTCTTTTTAGTGCCAAAACGTACAGGGGACTGGAGGCCCATGTTGGACCTCAGCAAATTAAACGAATCCGTGAAGAAGGACAAGTTCCAGATGGTGACACTGCAGTCTGTTCTCCCGTTGCTAGGGAAAGACACTTGGATGTGCTCAATAGACCTCCAAGATGCTTACTACCACATAAAAATGGACAGGGCGTCAAGGAGTCATTTACGCTTCTGGCTGGGAGCCTGTCACTACCAGTTTTGTGCTCTGCCCTTTGGTCTTACCACAGCCCCCAGGATGTTTACCAAGTGTATGGCAGTAGTGACAACTCACCGAAGACTTGAAGGATTCCAGGTGTTTCTGTATCTGGACGAGTGGCTCTTGACCACCACCCCCACCAGGCATCTTCTTCTTCCGACCAAGGACGCTACTATTCACCTTTGTGCCCAGTTGGGGATTTTGGGGATGACTAGCAATTGGGGAAAAGTCTGCCTTATTGCCCTCTCAATTTATGATTTTTATAGGCACAGAAATGCACACAGTAGCCATGTTGGCTCGTCTTCCAGTAGAAAGAGCACAGAATCTGGTTCTTCAAATTCACAGTCTTCTCCACTTTTGAAAAGTCAAGGCCAAGACTGTTCTGAAGCTTCTAGGGACCGTGGCTTCTACCATACTACTAGTGCCGCTAGCCAGACTACACATGCAGATTCTTCAGTGGCTTCTGTCGTCCCAGTGGTCCTTCCAACATCTGCCCTTAACTCATCACATTCTGTTAACAGACTCTTGCAAGAAAGACCTCATTTGGTGGATTCAACCCATTCAGTTAACCACGGGCACTCCATTTGTCCTTTGCCAACCTGTTGCCACCGTGACCACAAATTCCTCACAGATAGGGCGGGGGGGGGCATTATCTAGGCAGGATTGTCCAAGGCACATGGCAAGATCACGAGGCTCACATGCATATCAACGTTCTAGAGATGAGGGTGGTACTCCTGGTATTGCAAGCACTTCATGACCTTCTTCCTCTTGGGATGATGTTGTATGGTATATCAACAAACAAGGCGGAACCAGATCATACCCTCTCTGTTGGAGGCCATTCGAGTTTGGAAATGGGCGATATCTTCCCAGCGCTTTCTGATGGCGACGCACATCTCGGGGACAACAAACGTGATAGCCGACAAACTCAGCCGGGCAATTTTGATGCCTCACGAGTGGTCTCTGAATCAGGAAATAGCGGAGCAGATTTTCCGCAGATGGGGACAGCCTTTCTGCAATCTCTTTGCCAGTCCAATCAATGCTAAATGCAGCAGCTATTTCTCCCTCATCCCCCCTCCAGGGGAGTCACCGAGAGACGCACTTGTTCACGATTGGCCACTGGGTCTCCTTTATGCTTTTCCTTCCTTTCCTCTCATATCCAAGGTGATTCAGGAAGCAAACTGATCCTCATTACCCCTTACTGGCCTCGACAGGTTTGGTTCCCTATTCTCTGGCCTCACCTTCTAGACTATCCATGGATTCTGGACCCAGTGCCAGGTCTCTTGATGCATATCTCAGGCTCTCTTCACCCCACCCTACACACCCTCAATTTGACAGCTTGGCTGCTCCAGTTCCATCCCTAGTCAGGCTTCACGACTTCTCACCCTCCATAACTCATATCCTTACATCTTCTCATAAACTCTCCACTAGGAAATTATATTCCAGTAAATGGAGAAGGTTCTCTATCTGGGCGGAGGAAAAGAATGTTGACCCTTATACTGCTCCTATTCCGGTGATTTTCAAATTTTTGTCTGAACTTTTCCACCAGGGATCTGCAGCTGCCACAATCAAGGTCCAATTGGCAGCGATTTCTAATTTTCATCTAGGTCTAGAAGATTCTAATCTGATATCAAATAGGTTGTGCAAGACTTTCCTTAAAGGTGCCACCTTAAGACCTCCTTTTCAGGAAACTGTTGCCTCATGGGACTTGAATTTTGTGCTATCCAAATTAACGTCTGTACCCTTTGAGCCTTCTCATTCATCACCCTTGAAATTTCTGTCTTGGAAAATTTTGTTTGCAGTGGCAATCACATCTGCTAGACGAGTGTCAGAGTTACAAACATGGTCTGTCAAACCCCCTTATTTGATATTTCACAAAGACAGAGTATCTCTTCGTACTAATCCATCCTTTGTCCCCAAGGTCTGTTCCCATAACACTTTGAACCAATCCATAGAACTTTCGGTGTTCTTCCCTAATCATTCCAACGCAAGAAAATACAGGTTTCATCAGTTGGATGTTCATAGACAATTACGTTTTTATTTGCACCGGACTAAGGAATTCAGGAAATCTGACCAATTATTTGTTTCCTTCTCCGACTCCAGATTAGGTCTACCAGTTTCAAAAGTGACCCTCTCAAATTGGATCTTTAGCTGTATAGCTTACATTTACATGTCTGATGGTAAGCCTTTACCATTCAAAATTAAGGCTCATTCTACGAGATCTCAGTCTACCTCTGCAGCCTTTCAAGCCAGGGTCCCACTTGACAATATCTGTGCAGCAGCAACTTGGGCTACCCCTCACACATTTATTTCTCATTACGAATTGGATTTGACCTCTTGGGGTAGAGCATCCTTTGGTTCCACGGTACTCAGGAGTATTTTTCCTTGAGCCACCTAAGAATAAGGTGCTAGGGATGCTGTCCCATGTGTAAGAATGAAGGCGAGATAGGACTACAGAACATAAAGAAGTTATGTACTCACCATAACGTTCCATGTTTGTAGTCCATCTCGCCCTTCATTCTTATGAACCCACCCTCCTACCCCCATCCTGGAAGTATCTGGAGACAGAAAAATATTCTTATTATTCACTGCAGACCTTTTATTATTGGGCTCTTTTTCTGTATGGTTTGTTGTTATTTCTCTTAGTTAGCAGCAAACAAGATCTGGGGATTGTACTGGTGCACCATGGGATACCTACCTAGCCACGAGCCAACTAGAAGACTTTGAGCTTGTAAAAATGTTGTCGGAGCCGAGTATCGGCTCTGAACCCATGTGAAAGAATGAAGGGCGAGATGGACTACAAACTTGGAACGTTATGCTGAGTGCATAACTTCTTTTTTTCCCATACTCCCTGCATCTGTGTCTCAGGAAATTTCTTGTCTGTAATTTTCCTTGAAGCTTGTACCAAACACTGAATATTCAGCTGAATGCGTTTTTTAAGGAGTTATCCTTATCGGGATTTTCTCAAGGTGTACCAGACCCTTGTTACATTTATGGATGAATGATGTTTTTTATTTGATTTTTAGCTGAGAACAGATACCTGCGGTGGTGGTGCTGCGGTAGCATTGTCGCCTCACAGTAAGATGCTGTCCGGTTCGATTCTTAGCTAGAGCGTCTTCTGCGTGGAGACGTGCTTGAATGGGCGTACCTTCGTTGAAGGTTGTGCATCAGGCCTGGCAAGCCGGTACGTAAAAATCCAACTGCCAATCATTAGCGGACCGGAGTTCCGCTGTGGCGAACCCTAACCGGGAAAAGCCAAAAGAAACAGACACAAGCTGCGAACAGTTTAACCCTTTAATATATGTATGCTAGCAAACAGAAATGTTTATGCATCTGACTATAGTTTTATTTGTATATATATATATATATATATATATATATATATATATATATATATATATATATATTTATATATATATATATATATAAAATATATATATATTTATGTATATATATATATATATATTTATATATATATTTATATATATATATATATATATATATATATATATATATATATATATATGTATGTATGTATATATATATATATATATATATATTTATATATATATATATATATATATATATATATATATATATATATATATATATATATATATATATATATATATATATTTATATATATATATATATATATATATATATATATATATATATATAAAACTACTGAAAACTTCCGAACTGTTAAAAACAAAAACAGAAATCCAATGAATAGACGCTGAGCCAGAACTGTTATTTGCTGAGCGCTTTTGTTCGCTTTATTGGTAACAATCGAACTTCATCAGAGCAAAATGTAATGCATTTGCAATACTGTGCGAGCTTTAAATAGTCTAACTGGTGTGAAAAAATACTTCACTATGATTGGTAGATGTACTACGCCAATGCAGTAGTATTTGGACTAATGAGAGACACTGCTATAAAACAAGAGGTTTTATCTGCTAACATCCTGCCACTAGGGGGCGTGCTGTAACTTTTTAGTTGTACCACTTTAATGCACATTTAATGTTGAGATTCTCATTGAGCCCTGGTGGGGTATCTGATTCAAGGAGGAGTTGCCGTCTTAATTCCTTCAGCTCCAGTAGTGTGTTGCAATCTCAAAAAAACTGCTGGACCTGTTCTAACACTAGAAATTTAAAACGGGTGAAGCCATTGCAGCTGGTGGCATGTCTGCTTAATGCATTGTAACTGTCATTATGCCTGATGGCTGCAAGGTGTTCCTTCTCCCTGTCTGAGAGCTTTCTAATTGTTTTCCCAATGTAGAAGGAAAAACACTGGTTGCAGTAGGCTGCATAGACTACAAAAGTTGAGTGGCAGTCGTGCTGGGCTTTGAACTGCACCGTGATGTTGCAGTGTTGAAAAGTGTAGGATGTGCCCGAGTGTATGAAAGGGCAGACTACACCATGCTTGCAAGGGCCCATACCTTTGGGATTTTGTGGGTTAGCAGGCTCATGGGGGTCTGCGCCATTCCTGAGTATGGGGGTCTCTTTCCTTTCAGAGGTTTGTTTAAGAGTTCTGGTCTTCTTGTTTGAGAAGACAGGCTCATTACCCACCATCTGATGGGTGTTGTGGTCCGCTCTTATTATGTTCCAGTTTTTGCCAGTGATATCCCTAATGGATAAATTTCTGTTTTAAATTTCTAGTGTTAGAACAGGTCCAGCAGTTTTTTGGAGATTGCAACACACTACTGGAGCTGAAGGAATTAAGATGGCAACTCCTCCTTGAAGCAGATACCCCACCAGGGCTCAATGAGAATCTCAACATTAAATGTGCATTAAAATGGTACAAATAAAAAGTTACAGCACGCCCCCTAGTGGCAGGATGTTAGCAGATAAAACCTTTTGTTTTATAGCAGTGTCTCTCATTAGTCCAAATACTACTGCATTGGCGTAGTATATCTACCAATCATAGTGAAGTATTTTTTACACCAGTTAGACTATTTAAAGCTCGCACAGTATTGCAAATGCATTACATTTTGCTCTGATGAAGTTCGATTGTTACCAATAAAGCGAACTAAAGCGCTCAGCAAATAACAGTTCTGGCTCAGCGTCTATTCATTGGATTTCTGTTTTTGTTTTTAACAGTTCGGAAGTTTTCAGTAGTATAAGTTTATTTCTTCCTAGTCTTATTCGGTTTTGTTTTTCTTATATATATATATATATATATATATAAGTGTATATGACTCACAGAAGTGTATGTGCATCTATAAATCTGTACATGTATATATATATATATAATACTTTTTTAGCCATTACAGACCTCTACATACTTTATAATCATGGTTTAGTATTGGAATGGGCCTGTATGAAGCAGGATCTGGTGGATCTTTACCCTCTTTAGGTATTACATCTACCAGTGATTTCTTCCAGGATGTTGGTACTTCTCCTCTTCTTAAAATACTGTTAAATAAAACCTTCCAGATCTTTATCCATTTTTTTTCTCTCCCAGCTTCCAAACTTCCACAGGAATACCATCTCTTCCTGGGGGCTTTCCTGTAGACTAGTTATACATCACCATTTTTATCTCCTCTCCTCCTATCTTAACTGTTAGTAGTTGAGCCTCTTCTTAATGAAGATGAGTTTATCTCAAACACTGCCTGTATCTCTAGGGAATTTATTGAAAACTTACCTTGTTAGGTTTTATGCCAAGTGTGAAAAGCACAATTTAGCTTTTGTAACATGATTTATTCTACGTTTTTGCTCCCCCCCTCACATTATTCACTGTTAAATGTGTTGTGGTACTTTAGTCTCTTCAACTATGAGAGAGATGAGATGATGATTCATTAGTGTGATGCCATGCTTATAGTCAGGAGGCTTATGAAATGCATACCCTAACCTTTTCTCCATATCAGTGTGCAGGGCTATCCTGGCCTGTGCTGAAGCATCCGTCTGTGAGTAGCTTTTGTGCAGTTTCTTTTAACTTTAGAGTATCCACATGCAGGTATTTTTTTTTTTTTTGGTACAACGTTTTTTATTCCATTTTTTTGTTCACTTTTCTCTACTGTAATGCAACTCTCCTGCAAAAAAAAAAAAGTATGCATCTTGATCTAAAATCATTGAAGTGTGACTTGTTTGAGGATGAGTTGATGAAATGTGGAGAAAGATATGTTTAAGGTTTGTCCTATTACGTCAGTGATATGAACTTTCAGTTTGTATTCCTAATGAGTGGAGGCTACCTCATGTAGAAGATGTGACCTTGGTAAATATTAAAAATTAAGATAATTATATTTCTTTTCTGAAGAGCTGTATCCATGCACCACTGTGGCAGAACAGCATTCAGAAATATAGTCAGTAGAAGGGAGTGAGTTTCATAATAAAATGTTGTCACCAGAAAGTGTTGGAAAGCAGGATGTAGAAGTGACTAGTAGAACTGAACAGACAGAATCATTCACAAGAGAAATGTATTCCATGTAACTGAAGATGTTCATCGTGATGTTCTTCGTGTTTCACTGTTGCAGTCATGACTGTAGGGTGCTCCTGCCGGCAGGCAGCCCGAGGTCAGCCAGAATCCCAAAGTCTGGGTCCGGCGTTGGCTGTATAAGCTAGTATCCTGACGTCAGTACGCCTTGGTACATAGCCCTCAGCCGACGCCATCTTCTCCAGTCTTTCTTGCCGTGCGGTGGAAAGCAGCTCGCAAAACGTTGGTTGGCGATTTTCGAACAGCATTCTTGGTTGTTGTCGGTCCGAAGTTGTTACTTCTCTTCTCAAAGCTAAGTACCCCGTTGGGGAATCCTTTTCTTGTACCTCCGATGTCAGAAAAAGTTAATAATTGTATAGCGTGTGGGAAACAAATACCTCATAAAGATTTTCACTCTTACTGTCTACCTTGCTTAGGCCCTGACCACAACGTTTCTTGTTGTCGGTTCTGTGCCAGGTTCAACTCTCGTACTATCAAACGCAGGTACGACTGGGCTTTAAATTATTTTGGCAGACGTTTCAATTACAGAATGTCGTCGGATACTTCCGGAGTTCAAAAGAAGCGCAAAGATAAAGACAAGCCTCCGAGGTCCAAACAGGACTCGTTGCAGCTGAGCCAGCGTCCGGTTCGGCTGTCGTCAGTGAGGCGCTTTTGCAGCCCCTGTCGTCCGCCGCTTCTGAACCGATGGCCGATACGGACTCCCATGGGGAGCCATCAAGGCCCACTATTTTAACTGCTGCAGGACCTTCGGACGTCGCTCCTTCAGATGGGTCCGGAACCGCTGTGCAGGTACCGGCTTCTGAGGGGGTTTTCAGGCCTACTCACATTACTATTTCAAAGGCAAAGGCAAAGACAAAGACTCCTTCTAAGTCTAAAGTTTCAGCTCAAGCTGCTTCTGAATCCACTCCCAAGACACAAAAACAATTATTGAGGATGGCTGAAGACTTGCTTACAATGATTAGGGGTTCTCACCCCCCTCCTGAGAAAAGGCCTCGACAGGATGTTACTCTGGATTCTTCTGACCAGGCCTCTGTCTCTTCTGTTTCTTCCTCTGATCAGGACTATTCCTTCCCCCCTTATGAGGATTTGGATGCTGAGGATTCTTTGCCCTCGGCCTCTCCGCCTGAGGATTTTTCTTTTGGGGAAACCTTGCATGAGATGAGGGAACATTTTCATTGGGAAGGACAGGAATATTCTGCTTCCAAAAAGAGGCTTAGAGAATTTCTTCTTCTTCCTCAGCATAGGCCTTTAGCTATCCCTCCTGTTTTGGACATTGTGGATGATGCTTTTTCTGAGGCTAATTTGAATCCTGATTCCATTCCTCCTGCTCCTTCTAAGCCTGATAGATTTTATAGGGTTCCTGACTCTCATTTATTTCTATTTAAAAATCCTTCTGCAGACCCTGAAACTATTTCTCAGGGTTCTAAGGCTGCTAAGGTTGCTACTTCTAAAAATCCTATTCCCTCTGAGAAGGATTCTCGTGCTTTAGACAGGTGGGGCAAAAAGGTATATACTTCTGCTACCCTTTCTGTAAGGGCATTAAATTGCCAGTTTCATATGTTTAAATACCAGCAATTTCTTTTGTCTGTTTTAAAGCAAAAGCTTGCTTCCGTACCTGCTTGTGCAGAGGATAAGGAACTTCAGGATGTTTTGCATGCTACTGAACAGGTTAACAAGCATAGTTTACATTGTGGTTTTGATGCCTTGGATGCTTCCTGCAGGGCTGCTGCCTCTGGTACTGTGATTAGGAGACATTCCTGGCTTCGTGAACAAAGTTTGCCTGAACAGGTTAAGGCTAAGTTATTAGATGCCCCTGTTCAACATAATGTTCTTTTTGGTTCTAAGGCTGAGGAAGTTATTAAAAAGATGGAAGAAAAGGCAAAGTCCATGCAGACTGTAAAAGATTTCTTGCAGGTTCAGCCTCCTAGATTTTCCAGGAATTGGTCCACTAAAAATTGGTCCTTTCCCACGTCTGACAGGCCTCAAAGGGGAAGATATAGACGCTCCAGAGGCCGTGGTCAAGGCCAGACCTCGTACAGATCTAGGCAATGGACTGCTTCTTCACCTAGAAGGGGAGAAGACAGATCCCAGTCTCAAAGAAAACAAACTCAATGACTCTCTCGGTTGGGCTTCAGGATCTCTTTACCTGGACACCCCTCTCTGAGGAAAACTGTCTCTTTTTTACAGGAATTGGACTCATATTACCCAGGACAAATGGGTATTGGATGTGATTTTAAAAGGTTACAAGTTCCACTTTCACACTTTGCCAAGGACTCACGGTTGGCCAGATCTGCCAAAACTTCAATGGTCAGAGGCCTTAACTCAAGTGGATGCTCTTCTGGCCATGAGAGCCATAGAGCCTGTTCCACTCTTGGAAATGGGAAAAGGATTTTATTCAAGGCTGTTTCTGGTTCCCAGAAAACAAAACTCTTGGAGACCTATTCTGGACCTTTCTGTGTTAAACACCTGGAAATTCCAAAGTTCAAGATGCTCACTCTGCAACAGTTACTTCCAATGCTCTCTCAGGACGCCTGGATGGTGACATTGGACTTAAAGGAAGCCTATTTGCATATCCCTATCAGACAAGAACGCAGGAAATTCCTCAGGTTCAAGGCAGGTTCGAGGCACTTTCAATTCTCTGTTCTGCCCTTTGGTTTATCTGCTGCACCCAGAGTCTTCACCAAGTGCCTGGCACCAGTAGTGGCTTACTGCAGACTTCAGGGGATTCAGATTTACCCCTATTTGGACGACTGCCTTATTCAGGCAGACAGCAAAGATCTTCTGCTTCAACACCTAGACTTCGTTCAATGTCTTCTCCTCTTACTGGGATTCTCAGTGAACATAAAAAAGTCACATTTGATCCCTTCTCAACAAATGGTAATTTTGGGAGCCCTCTTAAACTCAACCTTACAAAGGGCCTACCTCACTCCAGAAAAACATACTCAGCTGGCTTCTACTTTCAACACCTTGGCAACTCTATCTCAGCTCACTGCAAGGAAATTCCTGCAGGCTCTGGGCTACATGGCTTCCTGCATTCTGTTGATTCCAAACGCAAGACTTCACATGAGAAAGCTTCAATGGTATCTGAAAAGTGTATGGTCACAGCATTATCACGATCTGGATATTCTGATTCCTCTGATCCCCTGCCTCCAGAAGGAGTTCCTCTGGTGGTCCAGGGCATGCATTTTAAACGAAGGAAAACCTTTTCGTCTCCCTCAACCTACTCAAATCCTAACCACGGACGCCTCGGATTATGCTTGGGGAGCACATTTTCTAGACAATTGCCAGCAAGGAACCTGGACAAAGGACCATCTTCACTGGCATATCAATCTGAAGGAGATGTTGGCAGTTCAAAATGCCCTTTTGGCCTTCAAGCACCTTTTACAACCAGGGCCTCTGCTAATTCGCACAGACAACACCACGGTCATGTGGTACATCAACAAGCAGGGGGGATCTCATTCTTACCCCCTTTGCAGACTGGCTATGAGTTTATGGGACACAGCTCTAAATTTGAATCTGCATCTCCAGGCTCAATTCATTCCAGGAAAACAAAATCTTTTAGCAGACAGCCTGAGCAGAAACATTTCAGATCCTCACGAATGGATGCTAGACACCAACTTGTTCAAAAGGATTACTGCAGTTTGGGGATGTCCCCAGATAGATCTGTTCGCATCCCATCTCAATCATCAGCTGCCTCGCTTTTGCACCAGGTCCTTCCACAAAACAGCATGGAGAGTGGATGCCCTGTCTTTCAGTTGGAGAAGTCTGTCTGCATATGCCTTCCCTCCTCTTCCTCTACTGCCTCTGGTACTACTGAAGATAAAGCAGGACAAGCCCAAGTTCCTCATCTTGATTGCTCCAAATTGGCCTCGACAGTTTTGGTATCCGACTCTAAAGCTCCTGTTCTCGGGGCCTCCTTGGATTCTTCCACTGAACCCTTCGCTTCTGTCCCAGCATCAGGGTCAGTTACTACATTCCAACCTCAAGACCCTTTGCTTGGCAGCTTGGCTCTTCAAAGGAATTTGATTGCCTCTAGTCTTCCCAAACAAGTTTTGGATGTTCTTTTGGAAGCTAGACGGCCTAGCACTAGGAAATCTTATGCCTCTAAATGGAAGAGGTTTTCTATTTGGATGCAGGACCGAGGTTCTGATCCTCAGGTTCCTGATCTCTCCTCTTTTGCTTTACCTTTCGGAGCTCTTATCTAAGGGACTTTCATTTTCTTCCATTAAGATTCATGCTTCTGCTATCTCTTCGCATTTCAGTTCTGATCCTCCTGTTTTTTCACATCCTTTG
Source organism: Protopterus annectens (assembly GCF_019279795.1). NCBI lineage: Eukaryota > Metazoa > Chordata > Ceratodontiformes > Protopteridae > Protopterus > Protopterus annectens. The sequence goes on along the minus strand of NC_056748.1, from coordinate 814,676,184 downwards.
GTGAAGCAGTTTTTGAGGGGGGCTAAGAATTTGCGGCCTCCAAGGACCCCTCCGGTCCCTGCCTGGGATCTTAATTATGTTTTAGAAAAACTTACTTTGCCTCCTTTTGAGCCTGCTGCATCTTCAGATATTAAGTTTCTATCTTGGAAGACTGTTCTTTTGTTAGCTTTGACCTCTGCCAGAAGGGTCTCAGAGTTGCAAGCTCTTATGGCTGTGGAACCTTACCTTATTTTCCATCAGGACAGAGTATCCTTGAGGACCAATCCTACTTTCATGCTTAAGGTGATTTCGAAAGTGGCCTTGAATCAGACAATTCACCTTCCTACTTTCTTTCCAAATCCTCAAAATAAAGGGGAAAGGATTTTGCATTCATTGGATGTGCACAGGCAGTTAAGATTTTACGTGGACAAGACTAAAGATTTCAGAAAGTCTAACCAACTGTTTGTTTCCTTTGCCTCCAGTTCACTTGGAAAACCTATTTCTAAACAAACCATTTCCAAATGGATTGCTTATGGGATCAGATTTTGTTACACTCATCATGGTAAACAGTTTCCTGGAACCATTAGAAGTCATTCTACTAGAGCAGCTGCTACTTCTACAGCTTTTCTCAGAGGAGTACCTACCAAGGATATCTTGGAAGCTGCCACTTGGAGTTCAGTGCATACTTTTTCCAAGCACTACAATCTCCCTTTGTTTTCTAAGTCTAGGGCAGGCTTTGCCTCTGCTGTCTTGCAGGGTATTCTTGCCTCCCCTTCTTCTATCTAAAGCCTCCTCCCTCTCTACACTGCTTTGGGATTCCACCCTACAGTCATGACTGCAACAGTGAAACACGAAGAACATAGTACAGTTGTGTACACCTACCATAAATGTAGATGTTCGAGTGTCTTCACTGTTGCAGTCGGGGTTTCCCTCCCTCCTATCCCCTCTGTTCCTTTTTTGTGGTGTATTTGTGTTTCCTTGTTGGATTCATTTTTGATTTATTGGGGTATTCTGACATCTAGGGCAAGAAAGGCTGGAGAAGATGGCGTCGGCTGAGGGCTATGTACCAAGGCGTACTGACGTCAGGATACTAGCTTATACAGCCGACGCCGGACCCAGACTTTGGGATTCTGGCCGACCTTGGGCTGCCTGCCGGCAGGAGCACCCTACAGTCATGACTGCAACAGTGAAGACACTCGAACATCTACATTTATGGTAGGTATACACAACTGTACTTTTCACTGTTGCAGTCATTACACTTGGGTTATCCTGCTGGCAGGCTACCCGTAGTCGGCCTGAATTCCAAAGTCCTGATCCGGCGTCTGTTTCTGTCTCCTCTTCCCTGACGTCAGTGCACCAGGGGTATAAAAGATGCAGCCAACGCCATTTTCTTCAGTCGTTCTTGCCGCGTGGTGCCCGAAGCAAAAGCAGTTCGCAAGTGCCGGTCGGCCGACTCCTGAGATTTTCGTAATTGAATTTCATATCCGAAGTCTTGAATAAAGCTAAGTACCCCGTTGGGGAAACTTTTTTTCTTGCTGCAGACCGATGTCAGAAAAAGTTAACAATTGTATTTCTTGTGGGAAGCAAATACCTCATAAGGATTTTCATTCTTACTGTATTCCTTACCTAGGCCCTGATCACGACGTTGCTAGTTGTCGGTTTTGTGCTAGATTTAACCAACGCACTGTAAAACGTCGGTGCGATTTTACTTTTCATTACTTTGGCTGAAGGTTTAACTATATAATGCCGTTGGAACAACTGACCGGAATTCATAAAAAGCGCAAGGATAAAGAAAAGGACAAGCATCAGAGGTCCAAAACAGACGACGAAGCCTCTTCTAGGCCAGTTGCCGGTTCACCGGTCAACAGTGAGGTGCTTTTGCAGCCCCTGACTGCCACTACCTCAGAGCCACAGGCCGCCTCCGACTCCCACGTGGAGACAACTAGGCCTCTGGATACTCAAGGTATTGGCCCTTCGGAAATCAATCCCTCAGATGGGTCCGGAGCCACTGAGCAGGCATCGGCTTCTGAGGGGTGTTTTCAGACCCACACAACTTTATATAAAGCCTACTTCAGCATCCAAGACAAAGTCTAAAGCAGTTTTAAAGACAAGGAAACAAGTACAACATTCTCCAGGACAGACTTCTATGCCTAAGAGACAGATGCTTAAAATGGCCGAAGACCTAATTACTTTGATCAGGGGTTCCCATCCCCCTCCTGAAAAGAGGCCTAGGCAAGATACTGAATATGATTCCTCTGATAAGGTTTCCATTTCCTCTGATTCCTCTTCAGAATAGGGATATTTTCTTCCTCCCTATGAGGACTCTGATGCTGAAGATTCTATTCCTTCAGCTTCTCCTCCTGAGGATTACTGATTTGGGGAAACTCTTCATACCATGAGGGAGCATTTCCACTGGGAGAGCCAGGAATATTCAGATTCTAAGAAAAGGCTTAGAGACTATGCTACTGCCTCAGCACAGACATCTTGCAATTCCTCCTGTTCTAGACATAGTAGATGATGTATTTTCAGAGTCAGGCCTGTCTCCAGACTCTCTACCTCCTGCACCTGTTAAGCTGGACAGATACTACAGGGTTCCAGATTCCCATAAATTTCTATATAAAAACCCTGCTGCTGACCCAGAAATTATCTCACAGGGTCCCAAAGGGGTCAAGGCTGCTTCTGCTAAAAACCCTGTCCCCTCAGATAGAGATTCTAGGGCTCTGGACAGATGGGGGAGAAAATCTGCACTTCTGCTACCTTGGCTGTAAGGGCTTTAAATTGTCAGTTTCATATGCTCAAATATCAGCAATAATTAATGTCTTTGTTAAAACAAAAAATGTTGACAAATTCTGAATGTTCTGAGAACAAAGAATTGCAGGATTTATTGCATGCAGTTGAACAAGTGGGAAAACATACTTTGCAATGTGGTTATGATTCACTGGAGGCCTCGTGCAGGGCAGCAGTTACAGGTTCTGTTATTAGAAGGCATGCTTGGTTAAAGGAACAGAATCTGCCTGATCATGTTAAAGCAAAATTATTGGATGCTCCATTACAAAATGATACTTTGTTTGGTGTTAAGGCAGAAGAGGTGTTGAAGAAAATGGAGGACAACGCTAAATCTATGCAGACAGTAAAGGATTTCTTAACAGGTACAGCCACCCATATTTAGCAGGAACTGGCCTTCTAAGAATTGGTCCTTCCCAGTGTCAGATAGACCACAAAGAGGCAGATTCAGACGCCCTAGAGGCAGGCAACAGCCCCAGGCCTCATACAGGCCCAGACAATGGGGTGCTTCTACCTCCAAAAGCAGAGAAGACAAGTCACAGCCTTATAGGAAACAGTCCCAATGACTTCCCTCTGCCACTGCCAAGCACTTATCTTTTGGCAGCTCTCTTAGGGGGAAAGCTAGCACTTTTTCACAAAATTGGCACAGGATCACCCAGGACAAATGGGTCTTAAATATAGTCTCTCAGGGCTACAGGTTCCACTTTCACACCTTTCCAAAGGCAAAAGGTATGCCAGACCTGCCACACAATCAATGGGCAGAGGCACAAAAACAAGTTTCATCTCTCATGGACATGAGGGCTATTCAGCCAGTGCCACAACAAGAGCAGGGACAAGGATTTTACTTGAGACTTTTCTTAGTAGCAAGAAAGGACAAAGCCTGGAGACCCGTTCTGGACCTATCTATTCTAAAGACTTTTCTGGACCTATCTATTCTAAAGACTTTTCTGGACGTTCCAAAATTCAAAATGTTGACTCTGCAGCAGCTTCTGCCCTTGCTGGGCAAGAAGGCATGGCTTGTAACTTTGGATCTCAGAGGCATACCTGCATGTCCCAATCAGACAGTCTTGCAGAAGATACCTCAGATTCATAGCTGGCTCAATGCACTACCAATCCTCTGCACTGCCCTTTGGCATATCTACTGCGCCCAGGGTCTTCACAAAATGCCTGGCACCAGTAATTGCATTTTGCAGACAAAGAGGAATTCAAATATTTTCCTACTTGGACGACTGCCTTATTCAAGCAGAGACCAAAGACATTCTACTAAAGCATCTGGTGTTTGTAAAAAGATTGCTAATTTGCCTAGGGTACACAGTAAACGAATAGAAATCAAAACTAGTGCCCTCTCAAGAGATAATATTCCTGGGTGCAAGCTTAAATACAACTGCCCAGATGGCTTATCTCACGCCAGACAAAGACAATTGACTTCTTACTTCGAAAACATGGCAACAAAGACCCAGTTATCTGCAAGAATAATTCTGCAGGCTCTGGGGTACAGGACATCGTGCATTCTACTAATTCCATATGCAAGACTGCATATGAGGAAACTACAATGGTATCTAAAAAGTGTTTGGTCTCAACATTGCCACAGCCTGGAAACATTAATTACTCTAATTCCCTGCCTGCAACAGGAGTTTTGATGGTGGGCACAGGCCTGTCACCACAACAAGGGACAGCCATTCGCTTTACCCACAGCCAGGCAGACATTAACAACAGATGCATCAGATTATGCCTGGGGGGCACACATGGCAGGAAAATGTATTCAGGGCACATGGCCCACAAGCCAAATGCATCTTCATATCAATCAAAAAGAGATGCTAGCTGTACAGAATGCACTGACAGCCTTCAAGGACCTACTTTATCCAGGACAACTGCTGATAAAGACGGAAAGTACTACAGTCATGTGGTACATAAACAAGCAAGGAGGCACACATTCCTACCCCTTCTACAGACGAGCCATGACTTTGTGGAACACAGCATTGACTTATCAAGTACACCTGCAAGCATAATTCCTGCCAGGAAGGACAAGTACCTTGGCAGACGAACTAAGCAGAAACCTCATGGATCCTCACGAGTGGAAACTAGATCCACAAATCTTCAGAATGATAGCAGGAAAATGGGGATGCCCAGACATAGATCTATTTGCCTCCCCTCACAACTGCCAGCTACAAAGATTCTGCACTTGGACTTAATTACGAACAAGCATGGAAAGTGGATGCCCTTTCATTCAGCTGGAAAGCCCCCTCAGTATATGCCTTCCCTCCTCTGCCTTTCCTCCCCAAGGTACTCCTAAAGGTCAGACAAGAAAAGCCAAAAATGATCCTGATTGCCCAGACTGGCCACGCCAGCACTGGTACCCAATCTGAAAGAGCTTGTCTTAAGGCCCAACCTGGACATTACCTCAAATTCCTTATTTGCTGACCCAACAAAACAATCAGATCCTGCACAGCCAACTCAGAACCCTAAGTCTGGTTGCATGGTGGATAATTTAACTATTCAGAACACACCTCTTTCTAAAACAGTTATGGATGTTATTTTGGAGGCCAGGAGGCCCAGCACCAGAAAATCTTATGCAGAAAAATGGAAGAAATTCTGTGCTTGGAATCTGGCACAAGGAATTGACATGCCTGCTCCAAATATTCCTCAGATTTTACAATACCTAACTGAGATGCTGGACCAAAGGTCTATCCTTCTCATCAATTAAGATCCATGCCTCTGCCATTTCAGCTCATTACAATACGTACCCACCTATTTTCTCTCATCCACTACTAAGGCAGTATCTCCGAGGGGCCAAAAACATAAGACCTCCAAGGAGAGTTCCAATACCTGCATGGGACCTCAATTGTGTCTTGGAAAAACTCACATTGCCTCCTTTTGAGCCAGCCAATACAGCTGAGATAAAATACCTATCATGGAAAACAGCTCTTCTCCTAGCAATAACTTCAGCAAGAAGAGTCTCAGAATTACAGGCACTAATGGCTGTGGAACCTTTTAGTATTTTCCATCCAGACAGGGTTTCTCTAAGGACAAACCTAACATTTATGCCTAAGGTAGTGTCCAGTGTGGCCCTTAACCAAACCATACATTTGCCTACCTTTTATCCAAATCCGCAGAGTAAGGGGGGAAAGACTTCTGCATTCTTTGGACATACACAGACCGCTATGCTTTTACTTGGACAAGACTAAAGGTTTCAGAAAGACTGAGCAACTCTTAGTGGCATGTGCTGCAGGATTGCAAGGGAAAGCTATTTCAAAATGGATAGGCCACTGCATTCGTTTCTGCTATTCACAACATGGCAAAACGGGGCCTAAGGGCATTAGGCCACATTCTACCAGAGCAGCAGCCTTCCTCAGAGGAGTACCAACCAAGGACATTTTGGAGGCTGCGACCTGGAATTCAGTGCACACTTTCACAAAGCACTACCACTTACCTCTTTACTCTGAATCCAGAGCAGGCTTTGCCATTGCAGTTCTGCAGGGCCTCATAGCCACTCTAATTCTGTTTAGGACCAGCCACCCAACCTCATCTTTGGGATTCAACCCAAGTGTAACGACTGCAACTGTGAAACACGATGAACATAGTACAGTTGTGTACCTACCATAAATTGTAGATGTTCAAGTGTATTCACTGCTGCAGTCCAGGTTACCCTCCCGCCATCCCCCTTTCATTGCTAGGACTTATCTGTACTTCTCTATTCTATACAACCTATGTGGTGTATTTGCTTGTAGATGAAGTTTATGTGCATGTTTTTTTATGATCAGAATTTTTTAGCCTACCCTTTTGGGGGCACCTGACATCTGGGGCAAGAAAAACTGAAGAAAATGGCGTCGGCTGCATCTTTTATACCCCTGGCGCACTGACGTCAAGGAAGAGGCGACCGCAACCAATGCCGGACCAGGACTTAATTCAGGCCGACTGCTGGTAGCCTGCCAGCAGGATAACTGAAGTGTAATGACTGCAACAGTGAATTTATGAATTGTGGAAAATGCTTAAACTGAACAGACTTCTAAACATTGTCATGCTAAAACAGAGAGCTTGCAGAAGCAGAGAATTCTAAGGAGTAGGTGAGTGCTTATGAGAAACTCATCAATAAAAAAATACTTCACTAATGTGGTAAAAGAGAAAGAAACAGTACATGGTCAGAGTTCTAAATCCATCTGTTAGTTTGAGATAGAAAATTGAAGTGTAACACTTTAGGTTACTGGTATGTGCAACTAAGAAAAAATAATGTAAATCTGGAGATAGTTTGCTGTAATTTTCTTTGCAGGTTGAGAACAACCTAGAGAAGAGTGAGTGATAGTCATGCCCACTCATATTAAGACAGAGGAAAAGAAACCAAGTACGAAAGGAAATGGAAAAGGGTAGGTTATGTTGACAGACAAAATAACATTTAACAGAGCCAGAATGATATTTCTGTTGAGCCGAAATACAGGAATCCTAAGCAGAAAGCATACAGGGTTCTTTGCACCAGGTTTGTAAAAGAAAAAAAAATGTTGCAAACATTATTTGAGTGGACTTTCTTTAGAGATAAGTTAGACACTGAAACTCCAGTACCTCTATTGGTAAGAGAGAGTGCCTTCTGCTTCATGACGGACTGAACTAGAGAAGACTTCTGAGTTGACTGACCTCCATGTAAGCCAGATAAACTTTAAAAGGTACAGTCAAAATGACACTGTGAGCAGAGCAAAGGAAAATATAACTAGAGTTGTATGAAAATGATCAGACTCTTCCCATTTTACAAATATTTTGAGTTAAAACATGATTTAATACAAGTAAGGGCAGAGCAGAAATATGTCAACTGTTAGTGCTGAAACCTTTGAGAAGTGTAGCGATGAGTGTGGTCCATAGTTGCATATTAAGAAGGCACCTAGGAGTAAGTAATGTCTTTCAGGTTTCCCGGTTAGGGGTCGCCACAGCGGAACTCCAGTCCACTAATGATTGGCAATGGATTTTTACGATGCTGAGTTGCCAGCCCGACGCCCTTTTTCAAAGAAGGCACACCCATTCACGCTTACACCTACCTGCATGTCTTTAATGTCACTCAACCTCGGGAAGGCTATGCAGACTCCACACAGAAGGTGCTACAGCTGGGAATCGAACGGGAGAACCTCTTCCTGTGAGGCGACAACGCTAACCGCTGCACCTGTGAACAAAATTAAAGCATGGATCCTGGCAAGGTTTTGCTGGCAGAAATAATGGAAGAAATAGAAAACATATCTGGTGGATGTCCAAAGATAGCTCCTTGCTTAGGTATCAAAATCCATTTATTCCAGTGTCTATCGTAGAGGTGCCTCTTGAACTTGTTGCTTTGGACATTGTTAGACCACTGGTAAACTCCAACAATAGCTTTCAGTACATATTGGTTGGTTTTGGACTATGAAACTAAATACTATTCTCCTACATAGAAGAGCTTATGTTATTTTTCAGAGTATAGATACCCAAGGAAACAATTACATATCTGACAACTTCATTCCTGTCCAGAGGAATGCACCAATTATGCCATTGTTTAAGGTCAGACAGTTAAAAACTTCAGTGTATCATCACCAGACAGATAATCAGTGCAGCAGTTCAACAGAACATTAAAATCAGTACTGCAAAAAGCTGAGGAAGATGGCAAAATTTGGGACCAGTTAATACCATACCTTCTTTTCGCCATTAGAGGAATATGACAGAGAGGATCCCAGTATGGCTTAGTTAATGAAACCAAGTGTATGATTAAATGGTATATAAAAGAGAGGGCTGTAGCCCTACCCAGCTTGCCTAAGTAAAGGAGAGATGGCTGCCTGAAACATCGGTTCTTGGACTTTTCAAAAGTAACTTGGCATCTTCCTGTGAATGAATCCAGATGAGAGAGATTCCACAGGAGAGTATCTGTAGGCTATGAACTTTGATTCCTGTCTTTTACCATAACAGAGGAAGAAATTATTGACCTGTTTTGGAAGCAACTCTTGCCCTGTTTGTTGACTTCTGGATAAAAAAAGTACTCTCTATATATTTTTCTTTTGTTCAGGAAGTTATTTTGGTGTACTTGGTTGTCCGTCTGCACCATTGCCTTTTGTTATCTTATGAAAAAAAAAACTACACATTTGATAATCCTTGGAGTTTTGGTGTGTTACTTTACCACTTTGTATAAAAATGTGTGTGTGTGTGTGTGTGTGTGTGTGTGTGTGTGTGTGTGTGTGTATATATATGTATGTATACATGTGTCTGTACCTATCTACATATTTTTATTTTTGCTTTTTGTAAGCTCACCTCTGTGTACTATGTGCTTGTGATATATGACCATTCTAGGGTCTGAATTCTTGCCTTGCTTGATCTTTCGTTTGTACAGGGTCCACTGGTTAATGTGTGGTTTCCTCTCTAGGTTAGTTCCTTTGATGTGCCTTAGCAGGTGTGGTTATGTGTGTACAGTAATGGAATTACCTCTCAGGTTTTTAAACTTAATTCCTAACTTAAGACCTCACTCAAGACTTCAACTTAAGAAACACTGCTACTCTCATACACTTTGTTCTTCCACATGTGTGCTATTTCATTGCTTCCGTCTGTTATTGTTTTTCAAACATCTTTATTAAATTTTCACATATGACAAAGGCAGTCTTACATTTGTATTTATTTTATTGATTTTACATTTGTTAACCGGGAAAGTCTGACTTGGATACAGGTCCATTTTCAGAGGAGGCCTTGGGAGAAAAGCTCCACATGTACATAGATACAGAAGACTTAAGTTGCAGTTTTTTATGCAACTACATATAGATACATGTTCCAAATTTGTTGGAATGCATACATAAAAACTGTACAATTATTAATTCTCATATTAAAACAAAAAACGTTTTAGTAGTACATAGCTGAGCAAGGTAGCATATCATTCAGTAGTACAATACATTAGAGTGAGACAGCTAATGTTTCAGACTTTTTATAAGACAGTTTCTACAAAAAACATACAAAATGATACCACTTTAGTTGGAAACAGTTTACATCACAGATGACATTGAAACAACTGTAGTTGCAAACATTGTACATCACTTGTAAACCATCCAGTCATTCAGTTAAACATTAAATAGATCATTCAAATCCTGCCTCTTAAACCTCATTCCTGCTCTGCATATATTGTTCTCATAATTACAATTTTTACTATGTAGTTTGCTCTTTCCCTTTTCTAAAGATCCCAATTCCAGTTGTTTTGTCTGTTACTATATTCACTACTTCTAGTAAAGTTGGTATAGACTTTGATTTCCATTTTCTAGTAATTGCTTTTTTGACAGCCACCATAATTAGACACAGCAAGGCTTTACTATGTCTAGGCAATTACGATTCTGTAGCATAACTAAAAAAAAAAAAAAAAAAAAAAATCTCCCCAGTCTGTCCACTCTGCTCACCCAGCATCCCCGACATAGCTTCCCGCAAGGAATCCCTAAAGTCTGCCAGCTCATTACACTCCCAAAAAATGTTCCCAACTACCTCTTTCTTGCCCGTCACACCTCCAATATATGCTGTCCACCTGAGGAAAAATTCTTTGAAGTCTACTTGTATTAAAATACCTATTAAACATTTCCAGACAAAGATCCTAAATCTTCTAGACGTTGTTGCAAGTTTGGGAGATATACATATACCCCCCCCCCCAATTGTCTGTTTTTGTGAATTGCTTATCCAGTCTCTCCTCCTAATTCTTTCTAAGCTCCTCTGATTGATTCTTATAATTATCATGCAGTATATTATATGCTTTACTAATTTTTCCTTTTTTTAACATCAGCCTCTGTTCTAGATTTAATTAAAAACTCTACCACTGCTGGACTTTCATTTAGGAGTCCCCTATTTATTTCTCTTTGCATATACTCTGATATCAATCCTTGATAGGGAAGGTAATCTCTAACCTGCAGTCAAAATAAATTCTTGACCTCTTCCCATTCTATTACATTTCCCTTTCTAGTTATTTGCTCCCATTACCTTGATTCCTTTGCCAGTTTTCTCCAGTAAATTCCAGCCCCCTCTTGACTTATCTGTATCCCTGACTGCAGTCATCCCTATCGGCAGAATCTCTTTTCTCCATTTCTTGTGCTGGTTTGGTTCTTAGAATACCCCCTCATATTTTATGAATATAATCACTCTGTGTGATTTTGGTTTTTCTCCTTAAGAGTCTGCATCCAAAAATCCCAATCTTTCCTTATTTTATGAGCTTCCACCCTGTGTCAGCATAATTCCTTTCCAGTTTGAATTTTTTTTCTGCTTGTGCTATGTATAAGAGCCTTAACTGAGTTTTTCTAAAATACCCCCTCAAATTAGGTAATCCTGGTCCACCTTGTTCTGTTGAATCATCTTATCCAAATTGATCTATGCTGTCTTACCTTCCCAGATAAAATCCTTCAGCTCTTTTTAATTGCTATGCACAACTTTTCCTCTGGTTGATAAAAGTATGCCTGACCTGTGTATAAGACTAAAGGGACTAAAACATTTTAATGGTTTGTATCTTGGTAGCCATATCCATATAACAAAACTTCCAGTTTCTCAATTTTTGTATTATCTTCTGTTTAGTCTCTTCTCACATATCCGTAGCTGCCACCACAGAGTCCTGTCTAATCCATACTCCTAAATACTTAATTTTATCATGTTCCCATAAGTATGGATATTGTTGGCCCAGTTTGTGTGTGTACATAATTTACTGCTTTTGCCTTTGTTTTAGCTTCATTAATTTTGTATCCTGAGAAGATTTAAAACTATCTTAAATGTTTCACAACACTGTATTTTTGTCTTACTTTGATCTTAAGCCATTTTGCATCCATGAAAATAGTCATAACATCAACTTAGTCATCCATATATACAAGTAATTGTATTTTATATGTTACAGTAGTAAAGTTTTGTGTGTAAGTTGTTTCATCTGAAATGGAATGCTTATTATGTTTATATAATTTAATTTCTGTATTCTGTTTTCTCCCTAAAAATGTTTCCAGGTTTACTTTGGTCTTCTTAAAGAGCCAGAGATTGAGGTACCCCTGGATGATGAAGATGATGAAGGGGAAAATGAAGAAGGAAAACCAAAGAAAAAGAAGCCTAAAAAAGATAGCTTGGGTTCAAAGAGCAAAAAACAGGACCCCAATGCTCCTCCACAAACAAGGTAAGGTAGTAAGTAATCTCTGGATATACTGTTGTTGGTCAAGTTCATGCCAAAATATAATTATGAAATGAAAGAGGGAAATTTCATAACAGTTTCCATTATTGTCATGCAGCATACTTATTTTTACTTTTTAACAGTTTTCATGTACCCCAACATTTCATAAATTGCTTAGTTCCTGCCTTCCCTTAAAACTCGCACCTTCTCCTCCTGAGCTTTACTTTGCTTGCACTGTTCCCAAAACTTCTATTCATTTCTATGAATTCTGTTGCTTTCCTTTCATAGGAGGAAACTCAATAACGGCTCAGGATTTTATTCCTCTGTACTAATTGCCCGACCACTAAAGATCCCATCTCCCATTCTTTATGTTCAAAGCTTCCCTGATTGTTTTAGATTTCATTTTCCATTTTCAATTAGTTTTTTCCGTTTTCAGGTAGTTTTTTTTACCACCAATAGCATTAAATATAATCAGTGCTACTGTGTCTTGACAGTTCAAATATAGTTGCTAAAATTTGTTCCCACCAACATTTCTATCAAAGTTTTCTGTCTAGGGAATTTTTAAAAGTCCGATAACTTGTCACATATCCAAAAAATGTTTTCCCAGTTTCTTCTCCTCCCCATCACATCTTAAGCATTTACTGTATTCCACAGGAGAGAGCCCCTGAAGTCTATTTGAGATATAAAAGTGCCTCTGCAAATACTTCCATGAAGAAAAAAAAAAAAAAAAAAAAACTAAGCCTTCTTGAGTTTTACATAAATGGGAGCCCTAGAGATTCATCTCCATTGCTCCTTTGTAGCTTGCTTTTCTGTTCTATTTTCCATTCTTTTCTAACCTCTCCTGTTTAATTCTTATTGTTAAGTAATATTTTAGGCACCGTACTAATTATCCCTTTATTAACAACTGCTTCTGTTCTAAACTCTGCTGAAAACTCTACCAAAATTGTTTTTTCACTTAATACTCACATCTCTCTCTCTCTCTCTCTCTTTTTACAAATACTATTCTATCAGTTTGTGAAGGGGGAAGGCAGACTCTAACCTACTGACCAGTATCCTGCTTAATTTCACATCATTCTTTTCTTTCCTTCCGGAGTTATTTGCTCCCAATGCCTTGGTTCCTTTGCTGATTTCTTGTAGTAAATTCCAACCCCCCTTGCCTATTTTCTTTACTCACTTCATACTGTCGTAACTTTTGGTAAAAATCTCATTTTTGCATTCCTGTGCTAATTTAGTTCTTATAATGCTTCCTTCTGTTTTATGAATGTATTGCATATGGTTGCTGCTATCCTTTTTAAGGACTTGCATCAGAATCCTAATCTTTTTATTAATCCCTTGAACTTTCTTCATTTCTTCATCCTTTTCCACTTGAGTGGTGTAAGATCCTAAACTACAAAGCTTTAAAGTATTGCTTCAAATCAGGTAATCGCGAGCTACTCTCTTTATTTGGAGAATCAATTTAATATCACTTAGATCTTGCATTTTTCTTTTCCCAAATTAATTTCTTCAACTCCTATTTGTCATCCACAACTTCTTTGCTTGATTAAAAAAAAGTCTGACCTGTATACAAAACTAAAGGGACTAAAAATGTCCTCACTGCGTTTATCTTACTATCCATATTCATAATAAGTTTCCTGGTTCTTGTTTTTTGTATGATCTGTGCAGTCTCTTCTCATGTCCTTGGCTGTAACATAATTTTTGTTTTAATCCCTAAATACTTCATCTTATTTCTCCATACATATGGTTTATGCTGAAGCATTTCATTTGTGTGTGTAGCGTACCACTCTAGATTTTGTTTTACCATCATTTACTTCATATCCCAAAAAGATTTCACATTTTCCCAAAACATTCTATAATACACAAATATATTTATCAGTATTTGTCAAATACAAAATAATGTCTGCATGAAAGGCTAACCTTTCCAGATTATCATAGAAGTTACATTCTTTAATTTGTGAATTTCTTATTTCGTTTTCTATTGGCTCTAAATGTAAAACAAATAACTTTGGGGAAAAAGACACATTCCTGACTTGTTCCTCTGTTGAAACACAGCTTGTCAGAGAGGAGCCTTCACACCCTAATTACTGCCTTTGTTCCTTCATGTATTATTATTTAAACCTATTATTCTTCTGTCAGGGAGTACAGATGCTACCATTGCTCTACTCATAAAGTCCCAGCTGACTGTATTGAATACTTTATTTATTTATTTTTTTAAGCATCAAGACTTGAAGTCAATATCAGTGCGGTCATAAATACTGCTTTCCTCAGGATCATGACGTTCTTTCAATGTTATCAAATGTTAGCCTTCTTTCTGCAAAACCACATTAGTCCATATTACAATATCTCTGTTTTGTTAACATTTTGTAGAAGTCTTAACAAGAAACTCCACTCTCTGCATCCCTTCCTTTCCCAGGAGAGTAGTGTAAGCATCTAAGTAGTAATGATGTCATAGTTTTAAGTCATGGAGAGTATCCCAACAGTGCAAAGTTATAATACCTTTCATACCTTTCGACCAGCCACTGCACAGGAGGGAACTAAAGGTGGAGTAGTCTGTACTGAAAACAACCTCACATCTAGACTAGTTAAAGTGTATGACCCGCTAGAACTCACACATGTGAAACTCACCATAAGTAGGGTCTGGTACTGTATTCTTGCAACCTATCATTCCCCTCCATGTCCCATACTACTTTTATTAATCTGCTAGAGTCCCTCTCCGTTCAACCCAATACTATCTTCATGGGGGGATCTCAACTACCCCTCTGTAGATTGGAAATTGTATACCATTTCTAATGCACAAGTTCGGCAATTCCTAAACTTCATTAATACAAGCATCCTGGCAAAGCTGGGTCTGTTCTACCAGGAATACAAACATATTTCACTTTGTACTGACAAACAAACATGGAGCGGTGTTCCTCACCCAATGTTATGTCCAAATTTGACCATAAAATAGTATAAATCTGGTGACCCAGCAAAACCAAACACCTTTAGGAAATATTCCAAAGCTACCCTCTCTCTGCTAAGTGACACCTTAACTAAATCGCAAGCACCCCAACCCCAGGGAACATAATAGCATACGCTGAGCTATTTACAAATGCCTGTACAGCTGTATTGATAGCTGTACAGAGTGTGCTATGCCTACTCGTATCATGAATAAGACAAACTCAAAAGACTAGTCACCCTGGTGGAATCACAATATCAGTTGGTTATGCAACAAGAGAAAACAAATTGGCTAAATTTAGGAGGAACAAAGCCCAATGTTCTAAAAAAAAAAAAACCTCTGACCAATCTAAACAGGCAGCTAAGAGGGTTAATTAATACTTCATAGGCTAAATTTGAAGAAGAAATGGCTTCTCAGGCAAAGCTCAACCACAAAGCTTTCTGTAGCTATGTCCATAATCTCAAGAGAAACTTGCAACTTATTATAAATGGTGGCATCCACACTGAACTGGAAGCCATTGCCAACCTTTTGGCTGACAGGTTCACCTCAGATTTTTCCTCCCCATTCCCCTCCAGTAGTTCAAAGTAAGTACTGCATATCACAACCCCCCCCCCCCCAACCATTACTAGGGAACAGATCTTCAATGTACTTTCCAAGGTCTAAAAGACTGCATCGATGGGCCCTGATAATATCCTGGGATGCTAATTAAGTAGCATGAAACATGACCTCTCTGGTCCGCCTGAATCACTGTTCAAATGGAGTCAACCGTCAGGTTTTGTGTCCAAGGAATCGAAGATGGCTACAATCATTCCAATGCACAAAAGTGGTCCAATCAAACTTCGGCTAACTACAGACCCATACGTCTGACCAGTCTCTTATGTAAAGCCATGGAAAGAGTCCTCATGGACTTATGCAACCTGTAGATGCTGGACCCATCACAGTTCAGCTTTGTTAAAGGAAAGACATGCATTTTAAATGTATTGGACTGCTTTAAGAGGGTCACCAAAGCAATGGATGAGGGCAAGACTGTGCAGACAGCTTACATTGTCATGGCCACAGCTTTTGATACAATACCCTATTCAGGTATTATAGATAAGCTCAGTAAATTGGATATAAACCCTTTTATCACCTGCTGGATAATCAACTGGCTTACTGATAGGACCCAGGAGGTCAAAATAGGCGAGGCCAGCTCCATCAAGAGGCATTCACTAGCGGAGTCCCTCAGGGCTTGGTAGTGGGCCAGCTCCTTTTTGGCATCTGTTTCTCTGAAGTGGTAGCAAACACTGAATGTTTGCGGCTGACTAAATTTGCAGATGATTGCAAGCTGGGTGTTATCGACTCCCATGTAGACATTAGCATTTTTCAAGAAGACCCATCTCTGACTAACACATGGTGACAAAACTATGGTCTTAAACTCAGTGCTAAAAAATGCATAATGGTACCTTTTGGGAAGTCCGTTATCACAGCTAATTACCATTTTGATAATATGCTCCTAAGAGTTGACTTAGTAATCAGGGATCTGGGTAGGCACAGAGACAGTAGCCATACTTTTGACCACCATGTGGCCACAGTGGTGAGGCAGTCCTTTTATGGTGCACAACTTATAAGTAAGGGCATGGCATCTAGGTCCAAAGTCGTCATCCCACTGTACTCTGCTGTTATCAGACTAGTTAGAGTACAATGCTCCCTTTGATATGTACCTAATTAGGCATATGCAGCAACTAGAGCGACCTCTTAGGTTCCTTACAAAAAAGAATCCAAGGCATAACAGACCTGCCTTATGCAGAGCACCCTAAAGCCCTTTTCCTCTACCGAGTCTCCTATAGATTGCTGAGGAGTGATGATATATGCTTGGCTTACAAGGCATCCACAATCCCCACACTTATGAATCTCTTGCATATTTGTAAGTTGAACAGTACCAGAAATACAAGGTCTAGGGACCTGATTTTTGTCTGTGACTTAAACAGAACATGTTGGAGAGACGGATGTGTGTCCCGGTCTCTGCCCCTTCTTTGGAACAAGCTTCCCATTCACTTGAAGTTGACTGTATCTGTTACCCATTTTAAGCACAACATAGAGCAGTGGATGGGGAATAGCAAATTTACACCGGGCCTGTCACCCATGTCTGGTATGGACAGATGTAACTTTTAAATGCCTGGCCATCAATGTCCTTCTTGGATACAGGGCAACATTATTTTTTCAGGAAAATTACCTTGGCTTAGAAAGACCCCCCCCAGTCATTAGCCTAGTGACTATCTATGAATCTGTTAATCTTTGACATTCTCTTAGCGAATAAACATAGAAGCAAACACTTTTATAGTCATGGTTTTAAAAATCAAAATGGGTCTCTAAAGTCGTATCTTAACTGGTCTTTACCATGTTTTGTCAATAAGGCCATCAGTATTTTCTTCCAGAATGCTGGTACCCTCACTTCTTTTAAAATGTTAAACAAAATATTCCAAAATATATATATTTTTTTAACTCTAAGCAGCTGACCATCAGCTGCTCTACTCGTGTCTGGGGTCAGTTCAGAGGTTAAGGTGAAACATCATATTGCTGCTGCGAAGTGTGCCCTGACTCCACCTACTCTTCAAAAGCCTTGCGAACTCTGCAGTGGAAACCCTGGTCATTTGGTGCAGTAAGGCCTGCATGACTAGGCCAGATAAAGCCTTCCAAATCTTTGTTTTAGTCTCTTCCCTCCTAACTTACAAATTTCCACAGGAAATACCCTCTGTTCTTGGAGACTTTCCTGTTAATTATATGTCATTGTTTTTTAAGCTATTAATTGTTGAGCCTCATCTTTCTCTAACCGTGGCAAAACTGTATCAGTTTCTATTCTTTATCTATTGCTCTGTTTTATACAATGTATAAACAAAAGGTATGGCATCTAGGTCTAAGGAAGTCATTGTTTCACTGTATTCAGCATTCATTAGACCTATCATTGAGTACAGTGCCCCCTTTGGTATGTATCTAACCAGGTATATCCAACAATTGGAATGTTCACAGACTCACTGAAGGAATAACATGCAAGTAACATGTCCTACACTGACTGCATCAAGACCTTATCCCTGTATTCTGTCTCCTACAGGCTGATGAGGGGAGATCTATGCCTGGCATGCAAGGCATTGTCAGACCCCACTCTGATTGACCACCTGGGTGTCCGCGAAACAAACGGAACCAGAAGTACCCATTCTAAAAACTTAAAACCTTGCCTGTGATATAAATAGGACCTGCTGGAGAGACAGGTCCATGTGAAGCAGAGTTACTCCGTAATCCGATTCAGGTGCAACTTGGACAGTTGGATGGAGAACAAGAAATTCCTCCTTGGTTTGGCACCTATGTCTGTAATGGAAACAGCCTATAAATGGTTAATCTCGGAGGCTTGTGCCTGTAAATGTTTCATCTCCCAAGCCCCTTTTTACACTTATGAGTACAAGAACTTTTTAATTTGGGATGCTTAGCTAGGCTTAAAAAGGCTCTTGTGGTAGTTAGCCTAGTAAACACCTATGAACTTTTCATAAAAAGTCCAGAATATTTCTTGTACCTCTGTATGCTCTCTGGTTGTTTATCTTTCATGAGCTCACTAACTTTGACTACAATTCTTTATACTATGTGTTGACCAAGTCATTGTGCTAAAAGTTTACACTGTAGAGCTTTTATCAAAAAATGGATGCTTAATAGCCATCTGTCTAAACTCCTGCTTATTGTCTAAGTATTTCTTTATTTTTACTTAAGCACTGTTGCACTTGCTTTTCTCTAGTACTGTAACATCATTCAACAAAAACCGTGGTGGTGGTGCTGCGGTAGCGTTGTCGCCTCACAGTAAGACGCTGTCCGGTTTGATTCTCAGCTAGAGCATCTTCTGCGTGGAGACATGCGTGAATGGGCGTTCCTTCGTTGAAGGTTGTGCATCAGGGCTGGTAACTTGGCACGTAAAAATCAACTACCAATTATTAGCGGACCGGAGTTCCGCTGTGGCGACCCCTAACCGGGAAAAGCCGAAAGACACAACAACTGTAACATCATTCAACCCCTCTAAACAATTCTGTTTATTCCCCAATATCTTTCTCTTATTTCTACCATGCTTTTAAATTCAGTTTTGTTTTGTTCATTTTGTCCCATTTATTAGTTGGCCTGTCTGAATTAATTTCTGTTTTCCATAATAATTCTAATTGTACCTAGTACCCATTCCTTATATTCATCTCTTTTGCACTTCCATATTTAGCTGTTAAAATGTCTCAATTGTATGTGTTTCTTAGTTTTCAATTGTACATGCTGTGATATAGTTACTGAATGGGTTTCAAAGCTTTCAATTAAGTGTGCATGCTCTTGCAATATTATTTTATACATTCTAACACAAATTATTGTCTGTTATGGAAAAATGTGTAAATTCTGAGTTCCTGTTACCAAACTGACATCTGTATCAAATATTCTCATATTTCTTCAAATATGTACACTTTTTTGTTATATTTTGGTCTCCCTGTAACATTCTTATTTTTGAAAATCAGGTTTGAGTCCCCACCCATTAAAAGTATTCCCTGCTGAAAATTTTTTCTCGCCAAAAACTCAGTAATAACAGTTGTAGGAGGAATACAAATGTTTATCAGCATAATTCTGCTCACCTGATAGTAACCCCTTACTTTTACAAGTCTGCCATTAGTGCCCCCCACACACACATTTTATCAGTATTGGGGCCCTAATTGCTTTCATAAGCAGGAAAGAAGAATGGAAGAAGTGCAAGGGGTGTAAAAAGACGTATGGAAGAAGTGCAAGGGCTGTAATAGTCCCAAGACTGTGAAGTGATGTAAGATGATCATTCTATACTTTACAACCCGTAGTGCATAGCTGCAGGGTTCAGGTCACCTAGGCTCTAAAAACTTTCCTGAATTCTTGCTTCTCTTATCTTCTCATAATACCTTACACTAGCCAGCCTGTCCAGATTTCTTTTACTGCTGTTGTAGCTTACAGCACTGAAAAGTGGCCTCTGGCTGTTCCAACCTTTTTTATGAGCATCCCCCCCATTCTGTCATCTTTGAGCAATGTTTATTCATTTTAAGGTCATCCACTTACATATTTCTTTTTCTGTGTTGAATTTGTTTTTTCGATTTGTATTTAAAAACTTTCTTGTCTCCTTTCTTTGCATTTTTGTTATGCATTGTTTTTCTCCTTTTGTCTGTCAGTTTTCATAAGGGGACACTTTGCTCTGGTTTTGATATTGTTTGACGATAACAGCGTTTTCCTGTTTTGATAATACATTCTTTTAAAGCTGTATTTTCTATAGTATTCGCAAGCATAAGGAGATAATACTGCAACTATACTACTACTACAGCATAATCAAATGTTGCATTCAGTCGTCATCTTCCTTCATATTGCACAACCTGGGTCACTATATCCGACCCTGGTACTGCAGGATCTTTGCCACAAGGCCCAACTCCCAAACAATTTTACTGAATATTTTGTCATTGTGCAGTGTAGTCAAATTTAACTTGAAGGACCTTGCTATGTATTAACTTCAACTAGTCAAATACGTACCCTGTGCTAGAAAGAGGGTTTAACATACCTCCTCCAAAAGAGTAGTCCTTGCACTCCGTGGACCACTTACTGTGTGCCTGTTTAATTGCTTTGTACTGGCTATAAACTGATTACTGTGTTATAAATTGACCTGATGGGAGAATCCCCCAACCCCGGTAGTCTAATTTTTGATGCTGTGAATGTTATAAACGTGAGAAATACAGTTGCCAAACGACATGCCTGGATTACACAACATAAGCTTGATATTCTTGCTCTAACTGAAACTTGCCTTAAACCCGGCATAACAACTCCATAATTATAGCTCCCAGCTTTAGTATCATCCATCATGACCATATAAAGAGGAAATGTGTTGATATTGCTTTATTATTTCTCAACATTATCTTGCTATTCTTATCTTCTCATAATACCTTACACTAGCCAGCCTGTCCAGATTTCTTTTGCTGCTGTTGTAGCTTACAGCTCTGAAAAGTGGCCTCTGGCTGTTCACCTACCACATTTTCCCTTAAAACAAACCAATGCCAAAATTCAGTTCAGCAGAGCTTCTTTATACTTTCCTGAAACTAAGCAATTGTACACAAATATGAACTACTGTCCAGTACATCTATACTGGAAGATATTCTTACATTGGATATCCATAACATTTTCACAAGAAAAAGTACTTGTAGGTGTTGATGTCAGTTGCTTGGACATAAACTGTAACTCTAATTCCCCTGCATCTAACATGAACTTATTTGGACTTACCATGACTAATTAATAGTCTCAGACATTATAGCAAGACATTAAGTTCCCTATTAGACTGGATCCTAATTTCAGACTCTAGCAAATACCACCACAGGTGCAATGTCTGACTGTCTCCTTTGAAGCTATCCTTCATAGAAGGATGGAGACCTTAAAGTGGGAGGCCAGGGGAATTTTCTGGGCCTGCCTGAACCTAAACCTTAGGGCAGTCCTGAAAGTCCTGTATGATCCAGTTAATGCTGCTGCTTTTGAAAAAGATTCCCAGTACCCTGCTGTGTATTAAGCTGCCGTGAGTTAGGCTTTCTGCCCTTGCTGTACTGGTTTCCAAATAGCTGCTGAGAGACTACAGATGAAAAGTGCTTATTTCCAGCTGTTTTCTGCACTTTCTGATTAACTAAAACCATATTTGCTGCATGTGTTAAACTGTGCAACTGTATTTTACTGCATTTTTCAGATTGTCTGCAAACTGAATTCCTCTTACAAGTGTAATTACTGTTCATCTACCTGTTTTGTTCTTTTTACTTGTTTGCTGCACTTGAAAATAGTAGCATAGATTAAGTTCAGGTTTATTCTGAAT
The DNA here is from genome assembly GCF_019279795.1 of Protopterus annectens. Taxonomy (NCBI): domain Eukaryota; kingdom Metazoa; phylum Chordata; order Ceratodontiformes; family Protopteridae; genus Protopterus; species Protopterus annectens. The sequence goes on along the minus strand of NC_056748.1, from coordinate 814,654,536 downwards.
CTAGTACAGTTTGTGACATTGAAGCTTGTAAAATAGTTGATTTTTTTTTTTGTCTGAAGAGGCCCCCTGTGCCCTCATAGCAGGAGGGTACAGTTTGGACTGATCTACTAGAGTTACTGTTGCAGGGCTCTGTATAGGGCGTTTTTGCTTGGATAATTTGAACTTTAGCTGTTTCCTGTTTTTCTGCTTTAAAAAGGATATGTTTGAACTGGTTTGTGTTTGTTTATGCCTGTTTGCGCATTGCGCAGCATCGAGCACTACTGCACAAAGGGATTGCTGGTTACAGATGCCTGCTCTTTAGCCTCGCAAATATTACCTAAACCAGAGCTCTTTGCACCTAAACCTACCAATACCTTCCAGCAGACCAAACCTACCAATACCTTCCAGCAGACCAAGATTATTCCTAGGACAATGAACTGTCAGTTTCTCTCCTTTTCTTCCTACCATCCTGGCTGACATGGGTCTGTTGAGGCAGTGTAGCAACTGCCTCATCTACACGGACAACCACGCAGTTCTAAGTTATTCCTGTACGATTTGTGAGAGATGCACCTTCATTATGAATCTGGAATCACAGCTCTCTTGTGCAGTAGACAACAGTACAGAGTGGGTTGTCAGCCCACCTACCATGACTCCTATTCTTGACGCACAGCTTACACATAGACTAATGTATGCGGAGCTACTCAAATAATCTGCCTAAACACCAGAGACCTCCAAACCACATCCACACTTAACCAACCATAACACCCAAAGCACACAATGCATATAATGACACAAGTACAAGTGTCTCACCATCAAAGCCCATAAGGCAACTCTCATCCACTCAAAATATCTTGGTCATAGGAGACTTTTCAGTTAGAAGCACAGACATCCCCCTCACCAGGCTGAACAAGGAAAGTCACAGTCACCTGTTTTTCTGGTGCCATGATTTGTCAGATCATGCAGACACTCAAGTCTGTCAACAACAAATACCGTTTTGATTTGGTCGTAGTACATGTTGGTATGAGTGACTTGAGATGTACCTCCCTGGACTACATGGAGAGACATGACTGAGCTGTCTGTGTCACAGGCGGGTATGTCCATAGCCTTGAGCAGCATATTACCCTTGGCTAGGATGATACCACAGTATAAACAGAAAATCATTGACTTCAGTAATTGGCTTAATTTCTGGTGTCATTCTAAGGGGATCCAGTTTCTGTCAGTCTGGGATGACGTGATTGATGGACCTCAATGCTTTGCCTGAGATGGTCTTCATCTGTCAACTCTGGGATTTTGGCTACTGGCAAAGGCTCTTTCCATCCCCATAGTGCCTTTTTTAGGCAATGTCACAAGGATAAAATTCCCTACATAAAAAATTAATCAAAAAATAACCTCAAGGTTATGCTGCTAAACACTAGGAGTCTTAGCATGAAACTGCACTCACTGGAAGCAGTCCTCACCTTGGAAGACTCTGACATCTGTCCAGTCACAGAGACCTGGTTCAAGGCTGTAGAGAGCACCCCAGCCATACATGGTTACAGCTCCTACCACACGTTCAGACAGTGAGCAGAAAATGTGAAAACTAAAGGAGGTAGTGTATTAATATTCATTAAAGCCAAACACACCACCAGATTGGTTAAGCACTATGATTCCCTGGAGGCACTTCAGGTGTAACTAACTGTGTTGGTAGGACACCTATTCAAGTCATTGCTTAGCTACAGGGACCCCTTCCATGAATTGACACCCACTCTGCCTACTTGGATTTACTGGTATCCATCAAGATATATCCGAACACCATGGTTCTGGGTGATTTTAATTACCCATCCATTGACTAGGTAAATTACTCGTGTTCAAACTCACTTGCCCAAAGGTTCGAGTTCATTAACTCCAATGCCCTGGACAGCTGGCGGACACCCCAACATCTTGGATCTGGTGCTTACCAGTATCGCGGACCGCTGTAGCACTCCCACTGTGATGCCTTCCCTTGTCAGATCTGACCACATACTGGTTTTATTTGAAGTAACTGTCACATTGGACCCCCCCCCCCCCAGTAGCAACTAAACCAAAAAAAAAAATACTCCAAAGCAGATTATATCCTTCTAAGGGATGGTATAAATAGCTTCACTACACCTCCCTTCTCAGATGAAACTGGCAACTATGCCAAGTCCTACAACAATGCTTTTTACAAACACCTGTATAACCGCATTGATGATGGCTGTACCTGATAGAACCAAAACAAGCTCTTCAAGGAAGAGCAGGCCTGCCTGGTGGATAACTGCCATTAACAGGCTGTACAATAAGTGGACAAAATTGTTGCCCAAAAGTAAGAGGGAGCATGCCCTAAACTGGAACTCGTTCCCAACTAAGGACAGCTGTAAGGCATTTTTTAGTTACAACCATAGCCTAAAAGTAAGACTAAGATTTGTGCCGAACTGGTAGTTTACCACATATATTGAGCCTGTGGGCATAGAAAATGTGTTGGCTGATAGGTTCTGTGAAAACATCACTTCTCTGTCCTCATCGCACATACTTCATGACATTCCCTTCCACCTGTTCTCCACTTTGTATCTCTAGCGAGGCAGGTTGTAAATGCCCTCTCTAAGGCCAAAAACACAGCATCTGTGGGACCTGATAACATCCCAGGCTGCATCCTGCATGAGCTCCAACAAGAATTAGCAACATTGGGTACTCTCTTCAATCATAGTCTAAGCACCGACTTTGTTCCAGCCAAATGGAAAAACTGCCACCATTATACGTTGCACAAAAGTGGTGCTTCCACTGACCCTGGAAACTATAGACCTATTAGTCTGATTAGCCTTATTTGCAGGTTCATGGAGAAAGTCATTGTGGACCTAATGAATAGGTAATCTCCAAGCACTTGACCCTACTCAGTTTGTATTTGTCAAAAGGAGGTCATACCTGTTAAACCTGGTAGACTTCTTCGAGACAGTCATCAGAGCCCTGGATGAGAGGAAAACTGTGCATGCAGCCTACCTGGACTTGGCCAAGACTTTTGACACTATTCCCCACTTGGACATTATTGACAAACTCACCCAGCTAGGTATCAACCCTTGTATTGTTAGGTGGGTTTCTAAATGGCTCACAGACTCCATACAGTCAAAACAGGGGAATCCACCTCCAACAGCAGACCTGTAACCAGTGGTGTTACACAGGGATCAGTCCTGGCATATCTACTGTTCGAAATCTATTTCTCTAAAGAACAAGCAAAATGTAAAAGTCTGTGGCTGACAGAGTTTACCAACTGCAAACTGGGAGCAGTCATACAATCTCCAAACGATTTCAACATCCTGCAGGATGGTCTTACAGAAACAAGTGATTGGGGCCAAAGTCAAGGCCTTAAACGCAATGCAAAATAATGTATTATCATCCGTTTCGGTAAGAGTAATGTTCCAGCTAACTACCACATTAATGGAAGCACCCTAAGCATGCACTCAGTGGTGAGAGACCGGAGCACCAAGGTTGACAGCAGCTTTACTTTTGATCACCATGTCTTCAAAGTGGTAAGAAGGGCATTCTGTATTGCTCATCTCATAAGTAAGAGTATTGCCTCCAGAAAGAAAGAGCCTCTAGGAAAAAAAAGTTATAATCTCCCTGTACTCTTCTCTCACCAGGCCAATAATTAAGTACAATGCCCCTTCTGGTATGTACCTGTCCAGGCACCTGCATCAATTGGAGAGACCACAAAAGTTCTTCACAAGGAGAATTCAAGGTCTTCAGCTTCTGCCCTATGTGGATCAGCTGACATCACTGTCGCTTTACTCCGTTTCATAAAGACTACTCCGAGATGATCTCTGCCTTGCATATAAGGCAATCTCTGACTCTGCTGTATTGGAAATACTGCATATCCGCAAGTCCAGTAGCTCACGGCTTACTCACTCTAAAGACCATAACCTGGTATGTGACATTAATAGAACCTGCTGGAGGGACAGATTTGTTTCTCAGAGGTTACTGCACCTGTGGAACAAATTCCCAATTCATGTCAAGCAGAGCACCTCTTTGGCCGTCTTCAAGCGAAATCTGGACAATTGGATGGGTAGCCATAAATTCACTCCGGGTTCCACCTGTTTCTTTTTTGGACAGGGGCAATAGGTGCTGAATGTGGAAACAAGGGCAGAACTTGGCTAGGCTTGTAAGGGCCCTAGGGCCATTAGCCTAGTAGCTTCCTATTATCCTGTGTTTCTATAGGGTCCATGACTCCCACAAATATCTGTATTAGAACCCATTGGCTGATCTTCTAGAGGTGTCCATAAGTTCGAGAGAGATCTTCTGTTGCTTCAGTCAGCAATGCTATTTCCAGTGACAAGAAGGGCTCAATACTAAAAGATTAGTAACAACCTGTGAAGAAGACTTGCAACCTCTGCTGCACTTGCAGTTAGTTCCCTTAAATGCCATTCTTAAATGTTGAGTTTCAGGAGTCCCTTATTATCGAGTTAAGGTAGATTGGGTAGGGGTGTCCTCTTTTCCATTTGTTATTTGCATTATATTTAGAACCATTGGCAAAGAAAATAAGGGACGCAGGAATTCAATGATATAATTTATATAGTAGTCCAGAAAAGCTGGCTCTATTTGCAGATATTATTTTTTACCCGATAAAACCAGAAAAGGACATTGCAGTGTTGTGGAATGTTTTGAGACAGTTTCAATTCTTTTCGGGATGCAAGGTTAATGAAACTAAAACAAAGGCAAGAGTGGTAAATTATGTACCCACACATGAATTTGTTCAGTAATATCCATATTTATGGGGACATGATAAAATTATGAATTTAGGAGTATGGATTAAAAATGATTCTGGTGTGGTAGCTAAGGATATGTGGGAGGAGACCAAACAAAAGAGAACAGCAAAACTGAGAAATTGGAAGCTCTCTTATATGGATATAGATAGTAAGATACAAGTAGTTAAAATGTTTTTAGTTCCTTTAATCCTTTAGATAGGTCGGGCATATTTTTTCAACCAGAGGAGAAGTTGTGGATAGCAATTAATAAAAAGCTTAAGGATTTTATGTGGAAGGGGAAGACTGCAAGAGTCAAGTGGTGTAAGCTGAGTCTTGCAATAGAACAAGGCGGATTGGGTTTGCCTGATCTTAAGGGGTATTTCAGAGCTACACAGTTAAGGCTTTTAGACATAGCACAAGCAGAAACCTATCATTCAAAGTGGAAGGGGATTATGATGAAATGGGAGAAGCTCAAGAAGCAAGGAGAGACTGGGATTTTGGATGCAAACTTATGGAGAGTAATAATAATCATTCAGAACATTATATTCGTAAAGTAGCAAAAGTATTCTAAGAACTAAGCCAACACAGGAAGGGAGAAAGGAGATTTCTGCCGATAGGGATGACTGAAACTTGTCTACAGACAAAAGGCAAGAGGGGCCTGGAATTTACTGGAGAAAGCTGGCAAAGGACTCAAGGTATCGTGAACAAATTTACTTATTTTATGTTTAATATTTGTTTACTGGAATAGTCCAACTGAGTTAAGTGCCCATTTTCAGCAGAGACCCGGGGCAAAAAGCTCCATAGACTTAAACAGTAAAATATAGTACAGGAAAACTACTAAGGCACATGTTAATAATAATAATACAAACTGTAAGAATTGAATGAAAGCAACACATATGTGGTACCAGTTAATAAAAATATTTACTTAAGACAAGTAGTAGTAAATGTTATTAATTTAAGGAATGATTAATAATTGAACAGTTTAAATAATGCAATACAATGGTTCATACTAGAGATATTGTGTTAACTATGACTAGAGAGGGAAAGGTAGTAGAATGGGAAGATGCCAAGATATTATTTGGACTGTAGGTTAGAGATTGCTTTCCCTGTCAAGGATTGATATTGGAATATAGGCAAAGAGAAGGAAATTGGGGGAGGGTCCTAAACGAAAGATCAGCACAAGAAAAGTTTTTAGTAGAATCTACAACAAAACTGCTTTTAAAAAAAGGAATATTTAGTAGAGCATGCAACATATATTGCACAATAACTATAAGAATCCTTGAGAGGAGATTAGAAAGAATTGGGTAGAGACTGGATAATCAGTTAACAAAGAAACAATGGGGTATATGTTTGTTTTCCAACTATGCAACAAAATCTAGAAGATTTAGGATTTTTGCTTGGAAATGTTTACATAGATATTTTTATACCGTAAGCAGACTCCAGATCATTTTTCCTCAGGTAGACAGCAAATGTTGGAGGTGTGATAGGAAAGAAAGAGATAATTGGGAACATGTTTTCTGGGAGTGTAATGAGTTGGCAGACTTTTAAGATTCCCTGCAGATTCCCTGCAGACTACTCTGTCAGAGATACTTGGTGAACAAATTGGTATAACTAGGAAAATGATTTCCCTGAGCTATGATACAGAATCAGAATTGCCTAGACATAGCAAGGCCTTGTGGCTGCCAAAAAAGCAGTTACAATTAAAAATGCAAACTAAAGTGTAAACTAACTGTATTAGAAGTAGTGAATATAGTAAGAGATAAACCACCTGGAGTTGAGATCTTTAGAAAAGAAAGGGAGCAAATTACATAGAAAAAAATGGGAATTGTATTAACAATACATACAGGGGGAGGAATTTAGTTTAAAAGAAGGCAGGATTCGAATGAGCAATGTAATGTTTCACTGACAGTGATTGGATAGATTATAAGTGATCTATGTTTGCAGCTAGTATGGTCTGTGATGTAAAATGCTTGCAACTAACTGTCAATATGGTTTGTTTTTATTTATATAAATGTGTGGTTGCCTATGTCATTATTTGTTTTCAATAATTTTTCTTTTTTTTTTTTTTTGCATTAATAAATGTCACAGATAAAAAACATCTTACAACATGACTATATATATATATATATATATATATATATATATATATATATATATATATATATATATATATATATATATATATATATATATATGTTATACATTGATGTCAATACCACAAGATATAGGTTGTACAACATATCTATTTACACTATGTACATAGATGCTTTCACTGTTAATTCCACAGGTATACAGACAGTATATACATTCATATTATCCAAGTTATTTAATATCTGAACTTGTATGTGTTCTTCAGTTCCATTAGAGTGTATTTCTAAGTTGCTGTGTGATGAATTATGCTAATATGATATTAAAGGTTTGTTCCCAAATTTCTCTGGATTTCATGTTTTTGTTTTTTATCTATCACTATTTTATGAGCTAAAAGGTGTTGTATAGCTAATTGTTTAAAACCCTCCCAAGAGATATTTATCGTATCTAGCCATTTAAATCTATATACAGATTCATTAGTAGGAAGATTCTTAAAAGTGTATTTGCTTGTTTTCTTGGTATGTTGGGTGGGAGAATGTGTAATAGAGTGAATTCCCAAGTTAATGTTGATGTTTGATGACCCATTGTTTTGTAATTGTACCTTGAGAGAGTTCCAGAGTTTATAGACACATTTACAGCTCCAAAATGCATGAATTGTCAGCTATGTGGTCCTTACAGTGTGGGCAGAAAGGTGATTTTGATGTGTTAAATTTGTGTAGGATTGCAAGTGTAAAATATGCATTATTACTGATCATGAGCTTGAGTGTATGCTAGCTTTTTTGAGGGGTATAATCTTCAGTGTTAGAATGATTGCCTGGCCTATTTGCTGATCATCTATGGATGGCTTAATTTTTCTCCAGTAGTTAGAGAAGAGGAGGTCTTTCTAATATTTGATTTAATTTATCATTTTATATGAATTAGTAATAGTTTTCTTTGTTGTGATAATAGTTTTCCAAAACCTGCTACAAGTTTCTGTTTCATTCTTGGTCTTAGTAGCATTTTGGAGGTAACTGCAACCACAGTTCTTTGATTAGTCTTAGGATTATTATGTGTGATTTAGGGAGGTTTAAGTTGGTCCTCATTTCTTGTATTGAGCAATTAAGGTAAGGATAAATATCTTGGATTGTTTTATCTTTCAGTCTGGGAAAAGGGACCAAGTCCAGCATCTTATTATTTATTTTTAAATTTGGGTTTTTATGAAGGGGTTGCAGTATTGTCATGGCTTGTCCAAGGTTCAAGAAATGAATGTGTTTTTGCGTTAAGTTGATAGAATGTTTTAAGTTTGTATTTCTTACTGATTCAGGAATGGAAGTGCTTTGGGATTGAAACCTAGAGCTTTAGTATATCTCTAATAGATTGTCACCCAAAGAGGAGACCAATTTTCCATTGACTGGTTATGTTCAGCTATTCTTAGTATTCTGTTAGTGTTAATGATCGAGTAGTACATTTTAAAATCTGGTAAATTTAGTCCTCCTCTGTTTTTGAGGAGTGTTAATTTTGGATAGGAGATTGTTTTTTTTTTTTTTTTTTTTTTGGGGGGGGGGGGGGGGGTTCCCATATAAATTTTGCTAGGAAGGTATGAATTTGTTTGAAGAATTTATTATGTATTATTGTCTGTGATGTCATGACTATATGCATAACAAGATGGGTTGCCAACTGGCTCACAGACAGAACCCACACTGTAAAAGTTGCAGACTCCAAATCTGACCTCAAAGAAGTGACAAGTGGAGTACCACAGGGTTCTGTCCTGGGACCTCTCCTGTTTGGTATCTACTTCTCTGAAGTACAGGCTAACACAGAAGGCCGCTGGCTAACTAAGATCGCAGATGACTGCAAACTAGGAGCCATAGTCAAGTCCCCAAATTATGTGGACATCCTACAGAAGGGCCTCGCTGAGACAGATGTCTGGTGTCAGAGCCATGGCCTCAAGCTCAGTGCCACATAGTGCTGTGTCATCCCCTTTGGTAAAAAACTCTGTACCCATGAACTACCACATAGGCATCAATTTACAACATGATAT
>NC_056748.1:814575723-814645219 GCF_019279795.1 Protopterus annectens | reverse complement strand
AAGTCCATGAGTAGGTTTGTACTCCCAGAGACACAAGTTTTAAATCTGTCCAGGACACTTGAAGTAGGTTCTAACACTCGGTACATAAGGCAGTTCAATATTCACATTACTTTCATTCGCCATCCTCACTCTCTGCAGCTCTGACAAAAGTAAAAGTAAATGCACAAATCCAAAACTCAGAGCTGCTGTTAGTTGAGGTAGGATACTCACGCTAAAACACTAGTAAAACTCAGTCCAAAAAGATGCGTGACTTTCCAATGAGCAATAAAATGAAAGTAGAAATTCAAACAAATAAATCCATGTAAGTTAGCAAATTGTTTATTCCAAACGAGTAAGCTTTACCAAAGGCTTCTTCAGACTCTTTACACAAACTAAAACTTTGAACATCACTTTTAAAACCAACAAAAGCTTGTGATAGGATCTCTATAATCACATGTTTCCTTCATTTAAAAATACAGTAACCCAGTAACTTTTTTGATATATACTGCCTGAAAGTTCAGTACGAGATTTTCCTAAAGCACCATGAGATGATAAGTAAATATGACAAGGCTCCGAGATATACTCAATTGTTTAATATAATATAATGTATGTTTGGGCACCGATGCATTTTTTATGTATGTTTTTTTATGTATGTTTTTTATGTATGTTTATTTTGAACTATTCAGTTCTTACTTTTAATATACCAGTATTTTTCTTAGCTGAACAAGGTAACATTCATGGAACTGAGTTTAATGGGTTACTGTATTTTTAAATGAAGGAAACATGTGATTATAGAGATCCTATCACAAGCTTTTGTTGGTTTTAAAAGTGATGTTCAAAGTTTTAGTTTGTGTAAAGAGTCTGAAGAAGCCTTTGGCGAAAGCGCTTACTTGTTTGGAATAAACAATTTGCTAACTTACATGGATTTATTTGTTTGAATTTCTACTTTCATTTTATTGCTCATTGGAAAGTCACGCATCTTTTTGGACTGAGTTTTCCACATACTAAGGTTTGTGAGAAAATATATATATAGAATTAATATCGTTACCTATGGGATTTTGGTATATACTATGCTCTGATTTATGAATTGATAGCATGATGGTATATTTTTATTATGGTTCCCTGTATAAGATTTGCGTGCTTGTGGAAACGCAGCTTTATAAATTTGTTTGGTTTCTATGCTTGAAGCGCTGGATAATACTTTCGTGGAGACTCTTAAAAATAAGTTTATAGGATTATTTGGCTTAATATTTACTAGAAATGTAGCTTTTCTATTCTGGATACTATATGGTTTATGAACAGTCATGATCCTTACTTTAACTATAAATGCTATGTTAAGGAAGTGACGTGTTTTTTTAATGTTCTTTGATTGGCAACACTGTTTTTTAAATTCACTTTGATACTCAGACCGATATGGTCTGATGAAGTATTTTGTGAAAGCGCTTGCCACCGACTGAGTGCACAATAAATTTCTTTAACTGTTTTTACATATTTGAAGGACTTTGCTTATTTTTCGGTGTTTGAATATCTTGGATTATATCGTTTTGGATTACTGACGAATTGCTGCATGGTTGATATATATATATATATATATATATATGTGTGTGTGTGTGTGTATATGTATATGTATATATATATATATATATATATATATATATATATATATATATATATATATATATATACACACACACACACACACACACACACACACACACATACACCAAAATCAACAAGGATACAGAGGAGTAAAAATACCTGGGAAGCATCATGCAGCTGTTCAGTAAAAAGCAGTTCAAGTTTGAGATTTGTTACAGGAGTTGGCTCCCAGTAATTTAGAGGGAAAATGAATCCAATGCATTCAGAGGTGTACAAAAGGAATGAAAGAGTAAAATAATTTGCAAAGTCAAATAAAAGGCTGGAAAGGCTCAGAAGTTTTAACTGGCTGTGCAGATGAAGTGATAAAACTGCAACAATCAGAGGTTGTAGTGAAAAATAATTGGTTGAGTATGAGGCTTCTGAAGAACAACGGTTTAAAAAAAGAATAGTACACATATCTAGAAAACGGAACACACAGAGAAAACCTGTGGTATTCTATTGTACATGAAAAACTTGAAGGAACATACTGCAGTAATTTTACGAACATCCAAATAACCAACTGGAATGGTGTTCCACATCAAGATTTGCTAATCGAGAGGGCACATGTTTGTGCTGTTAATTGTCATGAGAAAGTGGCCAAGACCTACATTAGTAAATATGCAGTTATACCATCAGAAATTGTTTCTTTTGACAAAATTAAATGAGGAAAAAGTAATAAAAACTTGACATGAGTGTATGTGGAAAATTATTCACTGTACACCAGGCAGAAGAAAAGCAGGTTTATCACTGCAGTCAGGGATTGTCGAGCAGGTTGTATGAGATTCAAACTAATGTATCTAGCTTTCTTCAGAATATTTTTTCCTGGAGTGTCAAAGGCATATTTGGTCAAAGAACTGGCTAAGGAAGAAATAAAAATTTCAGCCAACAGAGAGTGAGACAGCAAGCAGAAAGGGACTCTGCTTCTCATTCTTCTTACAGTAACAAAGTCCATACATACAAAGACTTTGCCAGTGAAACCTTTTCTATTGCTCCAAAGGAAAATGCTTATGAGTTACAGAAAACATGCAGGAGCTGACTTGAAGAACTTGGCATACCATTGACTTGAATAAGAGACTTGTGTTTGCAAAGGGAGAGGGCTATGAAGAAAAGAGCAATGTTGTGAAATTTTTAAACAAACAGGAGACTGTAAAATATCAATCCTGCTAAATGTAGGAATACATACAGTGGAGCTCCAGAAGCAATGCCCATAAGCCAAGCTAATATTACTTAGGACTCTTATTATAGGGGACTCCATTGTATGACAAACAGATGACCTACTCAGCAGACTGAATAAGGAGAAGATAATGATTAATTGCTTATCTGGAGCCAGAATCTGCCAAGTTACACAAGCTCTTAAGTCATTACACCATAGGTACCAGTATGATTCTATCATAGTCCATGTGGGAGTTGAGCTGAGACGTACTTCCCTGAACTATATAAATAGAAACATTAATCTCTCTGAATATGTGTCTCAGGCAGGTATTTGCCTTGCATTGACCAGCATTCTACCTTCACCAAGGATGAAGCTACAGTAAGAACAAAAGATTGACTTCAGTAATTTGCTTAATTTCTGGTGCCTTGCCAGGGGAATTCAGCCTTTTATCAGCATAAGAGGACATGGTTAACAGACCACTTTGCTTTGCAAAGGGTGGTATGTACCTGTTTCCCCTAATCTTCTGAATATTGGCTAAAAGTTTGTATCGACCCCCCGGAGCCTTTTTCAGGCAGTGGCAAATTGACAAATCTACTGATGTAAATAAAACCCAAAGAAACCTAAAGGTGTCACTGCTCAATGCTGGAATCCTAAACAAGAGACTCCACACCCTGTAAGCGCTCCTCATACAGGAGAAGTACAGACATCTGTCCCGTTACCAAGACATGGATAGTGTAAATCCACAGAAAGTACTCAATCAGTGCAAGGCTACATTTCCTTGAGTACGTTTAGACCATCAGTTGCACAGACAGGGTCAAAAGGGGGAGGAATTTCAATCTATATTAGCAGAAAGCATAACTCTGTGTTGGTTAAACAGGTAGATACCCTGGAATTCATCCACATGCAAATTACCTCAGGCAAAGCCCCATACCATATCCAAGCAAGCTATAGGCCACCCTGTATGTCCCTGGAGTCCCATAGCTCATAACTAGACCTAGTGAAGACACTCCACATTAAACTAATACCCTGTTCATGGGAGACTTGATCTACACCTCTGTAGACAGGGTAACATTTATTGCCTCATACTTGCAGCCACAAAGATTCCTTGACTTTATTAACACAGATATCCTTGACCAGGTTGTGCACACACCCACCAGAAGTTCAAACATACTGGACAAGGTACTCGCCAATATGGGACAGCATTTGCACCCCTCCCCCCTGCACACAAATGTCGTATCTTCACTGGTGAGGACGGACTGCAGAGCTGTCTCCTTCAAATTAAAAATCAACTAGGTAACCCCAGCAAACTGTGTAACAGTTAGAAACTATTGTAAAGCAAACTACATCCAATTAAGTGTTAGGTTCAAAATTCATTGCCTCTACCAGTCCTGAGTTCACAGCAACCTATGCAGAATTGTTCATAGAGATCTTGTGCAACCAGGTAAGTGGCTGTGTAGAGGCTGTTGTACCTACTAGAAGTAAGCTCAAAACAAACTAAAAATAACCCACTGTGGTGGAATCCCATACTTCAATAGGGTATATACCAAAAGGAAACAATTCATAGCTAAAATCTGGAAGAGCATCTTTCATAATGGTCGGAGTTCTCTAATTAAACTAAACTGGAAACCTAGAGGACTAATCAAGTCCAATCGGGCCATTTATGAGGCCAAGATAGCATCACAGGCTAAAGACGACCACAAGACCTTCAACAGCTATGATTGAAACCTCAAAGACAGCACACTGTGCCGAACTGGTGGTCAGTGGTACCACCTTCACTGAGCAGAGTGACCTAGAGAATTTGGTAATTGACAAATTCAGCTCAAACTTCACCCCTCCCACCTCTCCTATGAAATATGTACTAACATAGCCTCCCAAGTAGTAACAGAGAGCAGTTCCTGGCAGTGCTCACTAAGGCCCAAAACAGCTTTAGTGGGCTCTGACAGTATCTGGGATGCCTTCTAAATAGCTTGAAAGATAACAAGTGTTCATCAGGGAATAGTATTTGTGTGGAGATTGGAACCTGATTTGCAGTAGTGAGGGTGTATCCCTATATAAGAAAAGAGGTTAAATTTCTAAATAAATATATGAGAATGTTTTCTAAAGAAGGCATGAATTCAGTAGTAGCAGCTTGGACAGAATTTAGCATATTACTTCTCAAGTTTCAAAAACTGGACTAAACTGGGTAGAAATTATCCCTCACACAAACTCCAATAACTATTTAGGATTATCCACCAAGGTAAACCGAGATAAAGATGTAGGATAATGAAGTGAAAGCAACACACTGGTGGTTTCCACTTGCCTGTTGGAAAGGAATGGATAGTGGAAATGCTTTGAGAGTTAAGGAAGATAAAAATTTTAAAAAGTAAACATTTTTTTATATTTTTTATTAGTATTTTATTTTTAATGCTGCACTGTCCGAGATTTTTGTTTTTGAAGATAGAAATTTCTTTAGAGTGTAGTGAGTGGGAGAAAATGAAAACAGAGTTTTAAACATGATAGGACTAAGAGAAATGTGTGGGGAAAAGTGAGCAAGTATTTTGCAGGGTTAACAAGGCTTAAAGTATTGCAGAATAAGGGGAATCGCGCAAAAAGAAAAGGGCAACTGCAGAGAGCTAAAGGGAAAAGAAGGGAATACTTTGGTAATATGCACAAGTTTAGACAGGCTGCAGTCAGACAGCTGTTTTTTAATAGCTCCAGAGGACAAAAACTGTAGTGCAATGACGTAAGCAGAAAAAGTAGAAAATTGTGTTACCAAACTTAAGAAACCTGTAACAAGAATAATAACTGAAGATCCTGCAGAGGTAGTAAAAGGTATTTCGGAATTTTTTTTGTCTATGCATAGCAAATATCCAGAGAGCCTTCAAAGTTGTTAGAGATATTTTGAAAATGTAGGTAAAGAAGAGGAATGCTGAAACCAAGAAAAGGCATAAATGGAAATATTTATGGAAGGTTTATTCATGCCAATAGATGAAGACAAGGCTGGACAATTGATAACTAAGCCAGGAAGAGATGAGATAAAGGTGTGAAATATAATCATTCAACAGGGTAGTCTCAAGGAACAGAATTTGTTCCTGTAGAAGTTTGGAAGTTGAGAGGTAAAAAAAGATCTGAAAGGTTTTGTTTAACAGTATTTTGAAAGTGGGGAAGCACCTGCATCTTTGAAAAAAGCTGTGGTGGCTGTATTACCCAAAGAGGATGAAGACCTTTCAGACCTGTCGTTATGTATAGAACCATTTCAGTTTTAAACCATTATTATAAAATGTTTGTCTGCACTAGTTAAGAGAGTAGCAAAGGTGTTGTCAAACTTAGTATGTATGGATCAATGTAATTTCATAGAGGAGAGTCAAACATTGGATAGCATTAATAAGGCAATGGTGATCCAGAGGAAAGTAGAATGTAAGAACATTTCTGAATAATTGGTGTGTCTTGATGCAGAGAAAGCATTTGATGGAGTCTGCTTGGATTTTTATGAGTAGAGCAATGGAAGCATTTGCATTTCTTGATAGAATAAGAGGATTAGTTAGGAGTGTGTATGGAGGGTCAGATACAAGAATTAAGGTGAGCATGTTCCTGCCCAACCAGCTGTTTTTGAACAGAGGAACCAGGCAGGGGTGTCCTGTTTCCCTTTATTTACTGTATATCTAAAGCTTTCGGAAAAGAAAATAAAGGGCACTCAAATTTAAGGATATAACTAGTATGGTGATCATGAAAAGTTAGCTTTATTTGCAAATTATAATATTTTGTACTTGATAAATCCAGAAAAGGACATTTTGTTGATGTGGGTCTAAAATTAATGAAGATAGCACAAAAGCTGTAGCAGTAAACCATGCACTTATACTAATTGTTTTAGCAATACCCGTATTTATGGGGACATAAGGTAAGTGTTTATGGATTAAAAAGGATTTTGTTATGACAGTTAAACGATATGTGCAAAGGGACTAAATTAAATATAATACAAAAAACTGAGAAACTGGAAGCTTTTTATTATAGGCATGTATAATAAGATACAAGCAGTGAAAATGTTTCTAGTCCCTTTAGCTTTATGTACATGTTTTATTTTTATCAAAAATGAAAATAAAACCGTGACCTTTGCTAAGCCTGGAATATTTATGAACTATATACTATTTGAATGATAACCTGGCAAACTTTCAAGCCCATCCAGACCATGAGAATGCTGCTGCCAATGTTGAATTGTTCACAGTGACCCTGTATAGTCATCTTAATGGATACATTGAGACAGCTGTGCCCTCCAGGAATAAGCACAAAACAAACACTAAAAACAAACCACCTTGGTGGAGTACCAGTATCAGTAGGTTGTAAAATAAAAGGAAGAAAGTCATGGCAAAAATTTGGAAGTGCAACACTCAGAGGGATAAAAATTGTGGAATCTAAATAAGAGGACAAATCAATTATACTAAAGCCAAATTTGAGGTGAAATCGCCTCCCAGGTCAATGACAACTGTAAGGCTTTCTTTAGCTATGTCTGCAACAGCACACAACAACATGCAGAACCAAGTGTAAATGGAGCCACCTACATATAGCCAAAAGATTCAGCAGATGTGCTGGCTGACAAATTTAGCTACAATTTTACTTTTTCAGGTAGTACCCAAGAAGTTAGGATAGGGGGAGTCCACCTCCAAAAAGAGGCTGATTACTAGCAGAGACCGCCATGCTCTGTGCTGTACCCACTCCTGTTTGGCAACTACTTATCTAAAGTTGAGGCCAGTGTCAATAGGCTACGGATAGCAACGTTTGCAGACGATTGCAAACTAGGTGCAGTCATAAAATCTACACAGGACAAGGTAATGTCCTTTAGGGAGATTGACTCTGAGAGACATGGTGCAAGTCATTGGCAAGAAGTGCATAGTAGTATCCTTGGGAAAGTTGCCTTTCCCTGTAAATGACCTTATTAATAACACACTCCTAAGAGTAGATTCAGTTGTCTGATATTTGGGGATTTGTGTAGATAATAACCTGGCCTTCAACCATCATGTGCTTATTAATATGGAAATTATTCTGTTTTGCACAACTTACAAGCAAGGATATGGTATCTAGACCCAAGGAAGTCATCATTCCACTGTATTTGGCCCTCTTCATAGTGATCATTGAGTACAGCTCCCTCTTCATTATGTGGCTGACCAAGCACATGCAGCAGCTATAACATCCACAGATGTTCATCTCAAAAAAGGATGCATGGCATAAAAAAATGTCCTATGCACATCGCCTCAAAGCTGTATATCGTGCAGATTGTTGAGGGGTGATGTATGCTTGCCATGCAGGGCATCCTTGGATCCTGCTCTGGTGGACTTCTTCATATATGCAGAACAAGTATGTTCAGAATTACCCAATCTAAGGACTTAAACCTTGCTTGCGACATAAAAAGGTAATGTTGGAGGGACAAGTATGTGTCTGAGAGAATACCTTTTCTCTGGAGCTGGTTTCCTATCCGTGTGAAACAGAGTTCTTCCGTAACCCAGTTCAGATGTAATTGGACCAGTGGATAGGGAATTCGAAATTCACCTTTGATCCTGCACCTGTATCCCTAACTGACGGCCTATAAATGCTTGACCACCAAGCCTCTACGTACAGAGTCTTAGGGTTACTAAACTTGTCAGATGCATTTGGGATGCATAGCTAGACTTAAAAAGGTTGCACATGGTTGTCAGTCTAGTATACAAATTATGAACCTAAGGAAAAATAGTGCAATGTAATAGAGTTGAAGGAATGTATTTGGGAGCAGAAGAGTTCAAGCATTATGTGGGATAAATTGATTCTTCTAGAAACAAGATGGTTTAGGGATTACCTGACTTGGAGGGATATTTTAGAGCTGTACAATTTAGGCTATGTACAACTCGAGTAGAAGGTTACAAGTCAACATAAAGAGGTTATGATGAAGGGGGGAGGGGTTTGAGAAGTAAGGAGAGAGAGTCTTGTTTTTGATGCGGATCCTTAAGCAGAATACCAACCATGCAGAATTTTATATTCATAAAGTAGAAGAGCGAATTATAAGATCTGAGCCATCATGGAAATGGAGAAAGGAGATTTTACCAGTAGGGATGACTGCAAGTATTGGTATAGAAAGTGTGCAAAACGAGGCTGGAATTAATTGGAGAAATTGGCAAAGGAACTAAGGGTTTGGGAACAGATAACTAGAGATGGAAAGGTGGCATATTGGTATGAGGTTGAGAAAAAAATTGGACTGCATGTTATAGACTACCTTGCCTACTAGGGATTCATAGGCAAAGAGAACAAGTCTGGGAATAGTTAATTGAAAGACCAGTGCTGGTAGTATTTTAAGTTGTTTAGAACAGAAGCTGCTGTTAACAAGAGATATTTAGTAGAACATGTAAAATATTGCATGACAACTGTAAGAATTAATCAGAAGAGGATGGAAAGACTGATAAGGGAGAGAATGGAAAGGTAATGTACAAAGGAGCAGTGGGAGGATGTCTGTACAGCTCCCATTTATGCAACAAAGTCCAGAAGGTTTAGGATTTTTACTTGTTTGCATAGGTATTATTTATAACCCCACAGACCTTTTAGACTCTCCCTTCCACCTGCAGTTTCCAAAGATTCCATTTCAGCATGTTTTCTCACATGTTCACATTTAATGTTGAACGTTCCATTTTTTTTATTTCTTTCATAATTTGCCTGATATGTTCTTGTGTTAGTGGTTCCATTCTTTTTCACTTTTTACTGATTGCTTTCTTTATAGCTTGAAGTAGTAAATCCAGCAAAGCTCTCGCACCTTTCACTGTTCTATTGTTATATAAAGTGGTCATCCAGAGAGATGCCAGAATTATCCAGGCCCCATAACATTATACAAACTGTGTATTTCTTGTCAGATTTTTTTTTTCTATTTTAGAACAGTGTGTATGTCTATATATACACATACATACAGTGCAGTGAAAAAGTATTTGCCCCCTTCCTGATTTCTTATTTTTTGCATGTATGTCACAGTTTTAAGTTTCAGATCATCAAACTAATTTAAATATTAGACAAAGATAACCCAAGTAAACACAAAATGCAGTTTTTAAGTAACGATTTTTATTTATTAAGGGAAAAAAAATATCCAAACCTATATGGTCCTATGTGAAAAAGTAATTTCCCCCCTTGTTAAATCATGAAGTAACTCTGGTTAATCACATTTTTGAGAAAGCTGAGTTCAATTTCACTAGCCACATCCAGGCCTGATTACTGCCAGACCTGTTGAATCAAGAGACCACTTAAATAGAACCTGTCAGACAAAGCGAAGTAGACCAAAAGATCCCAAAAAGGAAGACGGCATGCCACGATCTAAAGAAATTCCAGAACAGATGAGAAATGAAGTAATGGACATTTATCTGTCTGGAAGAGGTTACAAAGCCATTTCTAAAGCTTTGAGACTCCAGCGAACCCCTGTGAGAGCATTTATCCATTAATGGAGAAAACATGAAACAGCGGTGAACCTTCCCAGGAGTGGCTGCCTACAAAAATGACCCCAAGAGTGCAGTGACAGCTCATCCAAGAGGTCACAAAAGAACCCAGAACAACATCTAGAGAACTGCAGGCCTCACTTGCGTCAGTTAAGGTCAGTGTTCATGACTCAACCATAAGAAAGAGACTGGGCAAAAATGGCATGTATGGCAGACTTCCAAGGCGAAAACCACTGCTGACCAAAAAGAACATAAAGGCTCGTCTCACTTTTGCCAAAAAAACGTCTTGATGATCCCAAAGTCTTTTTGGAAAATATTCTGTGGACTGAAGAAACAAAAGGTGACCTTTTTGGGAAGTGTGCATCCTGTTACATTTGGCGTAAAAGTAACACAGCATTTCAGAAAAAGAACGTCATGCCAACAGTCAAACATGGTGGTGGTAGTGTGATAGCCTGGGGCTGCTTTGCTGCTTCTGGACCTGGATGACTTGCTGTGATTGATGGAATCATGAATTCTGCTCTCTACCAAAAAATCCTGAAGCAGAATGTCTGGCAATCGGGTCGTGACCTCAAGCTGAAGTGCACTTGGTTCTGCAGCAGGACAATGATCCAAAACACACCAGCAAGTCCACCTCTGAATGGCTTAAAAGAACAAAATGAAGGTTTTGGAGTGGCCTAGTCAAAGTCTTGACTTGAACCCAATTGAGATGCTGTGGCATGACCTTAAAAAGGCGGTTCATGCTTAGAAACCTTCCAATATGGCTGAATTAAAACAATTCTGCAAAGAAATGTGGGCCAGAATTCATCAACAGCGATGTGAAAGACGCATTGCCAGTTATCACAAATGCTTGATTGTAGTTGAGTTTGCTGCTAGGGGTGGCACAACCAGTTATTAGGTTTAGGGGTCAATTAGTTTTTCACCTAGGGCCATGTAGGTTTGGATATTTTTTTTCCTTAAGTAAAATTATCACTTAAAAACTGCATTTTGTTTTTACTTGGGTTGTCTTTGTCTAATATTTCGATTTGTTTGATCTGAAACATTTGTGTGTGACAAACATGCAAAAAAATAAGAAATTAGGAAGGAGGCAAATACTTTTCCATTGCACTGTATATGTTAGCAAGAGAGAGAGAGACAATGCCCTAAATACGTATAATGTGTATCAAATCTCCACTGGTCTTATAGCGTGCAATTTCCATACACAAATCAAGATTTTTTTTTTTGTTTTTTATAGCATATTTGATGGCTAGGCTTACTTCTAGCCAGTCCACAGGAGTAATCATATTACCTGCCTCTCCCTCCTAAATAATTCTAAACTTAATCATTTCTTACAGTACTCAACATTTTATATAGTTTACTTATGACCCCTTTTTACTTGGATTCTCTTCGCTGTTCTGTCCATACCTGAAAAACCATTTTGGCTGTTCATCTATTTGGATTGTGTACAGTTTAAAACCTTCAGCATTATCTATTGAGTTATTGTGCAATTCTTTGATGTTCTTCGTGTTTCACTGTTGCGGTCATTACATTTGGGGTTATCTGTTTGCAGGAAGCCCTCAGTCGGCCTGATTATCAGTCTTGGGTCTTGCGTCGGTTGCTGTCTCATCTTCCATGACCTCAGGTAGTCAGGGGTATAAAGCATGCAGCCGACGCCATTACATCATTTTTTCTTGCCGTGCGGTGCCCGAAGCAGAAGCAGTTCGCAAGTGCTGGTCGGCCGACTCCTGAAATTTTCGTTTTCAAGTTTCAGATCCGAAGTCTTTGAAAAAGCTAAGTATCCCGTTGGGGATCCTTTTTCTTGCTCTAAACTGATGTCAGTAAAAGTTAACAGTTATATTTTGTGTGAAAAGCAAATACCTCATAAAGATTTTCATTCGTACTGCATTCCTTGCTTAGGCCCAGACCGCTGCATCCCTCGTTGTCGGTTTTGTGCCGTATTCAATTCTCGAACTATTCGTCGTCAGTTCATTTTTGCATCTGACTATTTTGGTACTCGGTTCAGTTATTCAGAAATGGCTTCGGTAAGCCATCCAACTACCGACATTCCGAAAAAGCGTAAAGAAAAAGACAGACAGACCGCATAGATCCAAAGCTGCCGACGGCATTTCCGTTAAGCTAGTGCCAGTTCACCGGTACTCAGTGAGGCGCTTTCACAGCCCCTGATACCCGTTACTTAAGATTCGCAGGCCTCTACTGAGACCCATTCGGAGTCCGGTATTCTGCAAGATGCTTCGACTATGGAACCTGCAGATGTCTCTACCTTGGATGGGTCTGGAGCCGCTGTGCAGGCACTGGCTTCTGAGGGTGTATTCAGGCCTACTGACTTGCATATCAAACCGACGCCATCTTCTTCTTCAAGGCCTAAAACTCGATCCACGCCTAGAAAACCGGCGCCCAGACCACATGGTCAGACCCCTGTGCCTAAAAAACAATTAAGAATGGCTGAAGACCTTATTACTCTAATCGGGGGAAGACACCTTTCTCCCTCTAAAAGACCTAGAACTGATTTTCCTTCTGATTCTTCAGATCAGGATTCTGATATTTCTGATGTTCATCGTGTTACACTGCTGCAGTCATTACACTTGGGTTATCCTGCTGTCAGGCGGTCCCGCAGTCGGTTATCCTGCCATCAGGCGGTCCCGCAGTCGGACGGAGTTCCAAAGTCTTGGTCCGGCGTCTGTTGCTGTTGCTTCTTCCCTGACGTCAGTGCGCCAGGGGTATTAAGGTGCATCCGACGCCATTTTCTTCAGTCTTTCTTGCCGCACGGTGCCCGAAGCAAAAGCAGTTCGCAAGTGCCGGTCGGCAGACTCCTGAGATTTTCGAAGTCGAATTTCAGATCCAAAGTCTTCAATAAAGCTAAGTACCCCGTTTGGGAAACTTTTTTTCTTGCCTCAGACCGATGTCAGAAAAAGTTAATAATTGTATTTCTTGTGGGAAGCAAATACCTCATAAGGACTTCCACTCTTACTGTATTCCATGCCTAGGCCCTGATCATGACGTCACTAGTTGTCGGTTTTGTGCTGGATTTAACAAACGCACTATAAAAAGACGTTTTGATTTTGCTTTGCACTAATTTGGCCGAAGGTTCAGTTATACTACGCCATCGGATCAACAGACGACCGCAATACCAAAAATACACAAGGACAAGGATAAAGACAGGCATCCGAGGTCCAAAACGGATGACGAAACCTCTTCTAGGCCAGTCGCCGGTTCTCAGTGAGGTGCTTTCGCAGCCCCTGACACCCGCTACCTCAGAGCCACAGGCTGCCTCCGACTCCCACGTGGAGACAACTAGGCCTCTGGAAACTCAAGGTATTGGGCCTACGGAAACTAATCCCTCAGATGGGTCTGGAGCCACTGAGCAGGCATCGGCCTCTGAGGGTGTTTTCAGACCTTCACAACTTGCCATTAAAACAGCAGTCAAGACAAAAGTAACATTAAAGGCAAAGAAACAAGTACAGCATTCTCCTGGACAGTCCTCCATGCCTAAGAAACAGATGCTTAAAATGGCCGAAGACCTCATTACTCTAATCAGGGGTTCCCATCCCCCTCCTGAGAAAAGGCCTAGGCAGGATACAGACTCTGATTCCTCTGATCAGGTTTCCATTTCCTCTGATTCCTCTTCAGACCAGGGATACTCTCTACCCCCCTATGAGGACTCTGATGCTGAAGAATCTATCCCTTCAGCTTCTCCTCCTGAGGATTATTCTTTTGGGGAAACTTTACATACCATGAGGGAGCATTTCCATTGGGAAAGTCAGGGCTACTCAGTATCCAAGAAGAGGCTCAGGGATTTCCTTTTATTGCCTCAGAACAGGCCCTTGGCTACTCCGCCTGTGCTAGATATTGTGGATGATGTATTCTCTGAATCCAGCTTATCTCCTGATTCTTTGCCCCCTGCACCAGCCAAGCCAGATAGATATTATAGAGTCCCAGACTCTCACAAGTTTCTTTATAAAAACCCTTCAGCTGATCCAGAAACTATTTCCCAGGGTCCAAAAGGGGTTAAGGCTTCCATTGCAAAAAATCCAGTACCCTCTGACAGAGATTCCAGGGCTTTGGATAGATGGGGGAAGAAGGTATACACTTCTGCAACTTTAGCAGTAAGAGCTTTAAATTGCCAGTTTCACATGCTTAAGTACCAACAATATTTAATGGCTCAGTTAAAACAGAAAATGCTTGCAAGCTCAGAAGCTCCTGATTGTAAAGAAATGCAGGATTTATTGCATGCAGTTGAACAGGTGGGAAAACATACTCTACAATGTGGTTTTGATTCTTTAGAGGCCTCTTGTAGAGCCGCAGTTACAGGTTCTGTGATTCGACGACATGCTTGGTTAAAAGAACAGAGTTTACCCGATCATGTTAAGGCAAAATTATTGGATGCTCCTTTATAGCATGATTCCTTGTTTCGTGTTAAGGCAGAAGAGGTGTTAAAGAAAATGGAGGATAAAGCTAAATCTATGCAAACAGTCAAGGATTTCTTACAGGTACAGCCACCTCGATTTAGCAGAAATTGGCCAACAAAGAATTGGTCCTTTCCAGTGTCAGGCCACAGAGAGGCAGATACAGACGCCCAAGAGGCAGATCTCAACCCCAAGGCTCAGACAACGACAGTGGGGCACCTCAACCCCAAAAGGAGGTGAGGACAAGTCTCAACCTTACAGGAAACAGTTAAAATGACTTTCCCTTTCGTATGCCAAGCACTTCCCTTTTGGAAGCCCCCTTAGGGGGGGGGAAACTAACACTTTTTTCTCAAAACTGGCAAACAATCACCCAAGACAAATGGGTTTTGAATATTGTGTCTCAAGGTTACAGGTTCCACTTTCATACTTTACCAAGGCTAAAAGGAATGCCAGACCTGCCACAAAATCAATGGGCAGAGGCACAAAAACAAATTTCAGCCCTCATGGACATGAGAGCTAGTCAGAAAGTACCGCCACAGGACAAGGATTTTACTCAAGACTCTTCCTGGTCCCCAGAAAGGACAAGGCCTGGAGGCCCATACTAGACCTTTCAATTCTGAATACTTACCTGGAAATTTCGAAATTCAAAATGTTGACATTACAGCAGCTTCTACCCATGCTGGGCAAGAAGGCTTGGCTTGTTACTCTGGACCTCAAAGAGGCATACCTGCATGTCCCCATCAGACAAAACTGCAGAAGATACCTCCAATTCAAAGCTGGTACAATGCACTACCAATTCTCTGCACTGCCCTTTGGCTTATCTACTGCGCCCAGGGTCTTCACAAAGTGCCTGGCACCAGTAATTGCCTTTTGCAGACAAAAAGGAATTCAAATATATCCATACCTGGACGACTGCCAAGCAGAGACAAAGGACATTCTTCTACAGCATCTGGCATTTGTAAAAAGGTTGCTAATTTCTCTAGGGTACACAGTAAATGAAAAGAAGTCAAAACTAGTGCCCTCGCAACAGATTATATTCCTGGGTGCCAGCTTAAATACAACGGCCCAGTTGGCTTACCTCACGCCAGACAAACAAGTTAAACTAACTCAATATTTTCATCTACTGGCAAAAAAGTCCCATCTCCCTGCAAGAAAAATTCTGCAGGCCCTGGGATTCATGGCATCCTGCATACTACTAATACCATATGCCAGACTGCATATGAGGAAATTACAATGGTACCTGAGAAGTGTTTGGACTCAACACTCTCACAGTTTAGAAGCAGTAATACCAGTGATTCCCTGCCTACAACAGGAGTTTCGATGGTGGGCACAGGTATGTCACCTAAACAAGGGTCAGCCTTTTACCCTACCCACAGCCAGGCAGACTCTTAACAACAGATGCTTCGGATTACACCTGGGGAGCACACATGGCAGGAAAATGCATTCAGGACAAGTGGACCACAGACCAGATGCATCTTCACATCAGTCAAAAAGAGATGTTGGCTGTTCAAAATGCCCTAACAGCTTTCAAGGACCTTCTGCATCCAGGACAATTATTGTTAGACAGACAACACCACAGTAATGTGGTGCATAAAAAGGCAAGGGGGCACTCATTCTTATCCCCTATGCAGGCAAGCCATGACCTTGTGGAACACAGCTCTAGCGTATCAAGTTCACCTGCAAGCACAATTCCTGCCAGGAAAGAAAAATACTCTGGCAGACGATCTAAGCAGAAATATCATGGACCCTCACGAATGGAAATTGCATCCACAAGTCTTCAGCATGGTAACGTAAAAATGGGGATACCCAGACATAGATCTTTTTGCCTCCCCACTGAATTGACGACTACAAAAATTCTGCACAAGGACTTATCACAAACAAGCATGGAAAGTGGATGCTCTTTTGTTCAGCTGGAAAAACCTGAAAGTTTATGCCTTCCCGCCACTGCCTCTCCTTTCAAAGGTACTCCTAAAAGCCAGACAAGAAAAAACACAGATGATCCTGATTGCTCCAGACTGGCCACGTCAGCACTGGTACCCTATCTTAAGGAACTTAGCTCAAGGCCCACCATGGATTTTGCCTCAAATTCCACACCTTCTGACTCAACAAAACAATCAGATCCTGCATGGTCAGCTCAAAACCCTAAACCTGGCTGCATGGCAGATTCATTAATCAAACAGGCAACACCTCTCTCTAAAGCTGTTATGGATGTCATTTTAGAGGCCAGGAGGCCTAGCACCAGGAAAGCTTACTTAGAAAAATGGAAGAGATTCTGCGCCTGGAACCAGGCTCAAAACCTTGACCCTCTTATTCCAAACATTCCTCAGATTTTACAATACTTAACTGAGATGCTGGACAGAGGCCTTTCCTTCTCATCAATTAAGATCCACGCCTCTGCCATTTCAGCACATTACAACACGGATCCTCCTTTATTCTGTCATCTCTTGCTAAAACAGTACCTCAGAGGGGCTAAAAACATAAGATCGCCCTGGAGAGCACCAACATCAACTTGGGACCTCAGTTTCATTTTGGAAAAACTAACCCTGCCACCTTTTGAGCCAGCCAATACAGCCGATCTAAAATTTTTATCATGGAAAACAGCTCTGCTCCTGTCAGTAACTTCAGCAGGAAGAGTCTCAGAGCTACAGGCATTAATGGCAGTGGAACCTTTTATAATTTTTATCAGGACAGGGTTTCTTTAAGGACAAACCCTACCGTTATGCCAAAGGTGGTATCTAGTGTGGCTCTTAACCAAACCATCCATTTGCCAACTTTTTATCCAAACCCCCAGAATAAAGGGGAGAAACTAATGCATTCTTTGGACATACACAGGCAGCTACGCTTCTACTTTGACAAAACAAAAGCGTTCAGGAAAACTGAGCAACTGTTTGTAGCATATGCTACGGGATCACAGGGCAAGGCTATCTCACAGCAGACTATATCCAAATGGATAGGACACTGTATACGTTACTGCTACACACAGCATGGAAAATCAGTCCCAAATAACATTAGGCCACATTCCACCAGGGCAACAGCCACTTCAACAGCCTTTCTCAGAGGAGTACCTACCAAGGAAATTTTGGAGGCTGCAACTTGGAGTTCAGTGCACACCTTTACCAAGCATTACCACCTGCCTCTTTACTCTAAATCCAGAGAAGGATTTGCCACTGCAGTTCTGCAGGGCCTCATAGCCAATCCTAACTCTTTATAGACCAGCCACCCAACCTTAGCTTTGGGATTCTACTCAAGTGTAATGACTGCAGCAGTGTAACACGATGAACATAGTACAGTTTTGTACCTACCATAAATGTAGATGTTCGAGTGTTCACACTGCTGCAGTCCAGGTTACCCTGCCTCCATCCCCTCTGAACTAGCTGGACTTATCTATACCTTTCTATCCTATACAACCTTTGTGGTGTATTTGTTTGTAACTGAAGGTATTGTTTTTATTTTTATATGTATATTTTTTATTAGCAATATGTATTGCCTACCTACTTGGGGGCACCTGACATCTGGGGCAAGAAAAACTGAAGAAAATGGCGTCTGATGCATCTTATATACCCCTGGCACACTGACGTCAGGGAAGAAGCGACAGCAACCAACACCGGACCAAGACTTTGGAACTCTGGCCGACTGCAGGACCGCCTGACAGCAGGATAACCAACTGCAGGGACCGCGTGACGGTAGGATAACCCAAGTGTAATGACTGCAGCAGTGTGAACACTCGAACATCTACATTTATGGTAGGTACAAAACTGTACTTTTCTTCTGATGACCAGGATTTGCCCTCATCTACCTATGAGGATTCTGATGCAAAGGACTCCATTCCCTCTGCTTCCCCTCCAGCAGATTTCTCTTTTGGTGAAACTTTGCATACTCTTAGAGAGCATTTCCGCTGGGAAAGCCAGGGTTACTCTGACTCTAGAAAGAGGCTTAGAGAGTTCTAACTCCTACCTCAACACAGGCCTTTAGCTATCCCTCCTGTACTGGACATTGTAGATGATGCCTTCATGGAATCTAGCCTGGCCCCACACACTTTACCTCCTGCTCCCAGGAAACCTGACCGGTATTAGAGTACCTGACTCTCACAAGTTCCTCTTTAAGAATCCTAATGTGGATCCAGAGACCATTTCACAGGGACCCAAAGGCATTAAGGCTACTACTGCCAAAAACCCTACACCCTCCGATAGAGATTCCAGGGCCCTGGATAGATGGGGTAAGAAGGTATAACACTTCTGCTACTTTGGCCATTAGGGCCTTAAACTGCCAGTTTCATATGTTAAAGTACCAGCAGCATATTATTGGATTACTTAAACAGAAAATTATGTTGATTCCTGACTGTGCTGAAAATAAAGAATTACAGGAATTAATGCATTCTACTGAACAAGTTGGTAAACATACTTTGTAATATGGTTTTGATTCCTTAGAGGCATCTTGCAGGGCTGCTGTCACTGGGTCTGTACTTAGAAGGCATGCTTGGCTTAAGGAGCAAACTTTACCTGATCATGTTAAAGCTACATTACTGGATGCTCCCTTAAACCAAGACCGCCTGTTTGGCAACAAAGCAGTAGTAGTCCTTAAAAAGATGTAGGAAAAAGCTAAAGCTATGCAAACTGTAAAAGATTTCCTGCAAGTACAGCCTCCCAGATTTAGTAGGCATTGGCCTTCTAAGAATTGGTCCTTCCCTGTCTCTTCCAGGCCTTCAGTCCAAACCCAGGACCAGCAGACCACCCAGGCTTCAGTCTCAAGGTACTCGCAGGCTTAAGCAGTGGGGGGGTTCCCTCTTCCAAAGCTGGAAGTGGTAAGGCACCCCCTATAGTAAACTGTCACAATCACTTAACCTTAAACCTTCCAAGCCCTGCTCAACTGACTGTTCCTTTAGGATGAAAGATTGCCCTGCATGCAAAAAACTGGGAACTCATTACCCAAGACAGATGGGTTCTAAATATAGTTTCCCAAGGATACAGATTCCACTTCCACTCCTTACCAACCCCAAACGGTTGGCCAGACTTACCCCCAAATCAGTGGGCAGAGGCTCAACAACAGGTTCTCAATCTTCTAAGTATCAGGGTTATTCAACCTGTCCAAGAAGAGAAATGGGGACAAGGGTTTGACTCGAGACTTTTCCTGGTACCCAGAAAAGACAATACCTTGCGTCCTATCCTGGACTTAGATTCATAGGTTCATACTAGGCTATCTGCCCTAGGGCATTTATAAGCCAAGCCAGAGTGTGTTTGGCTTTCGCCACCCATTTTAAATTAATTTTGCTATGCCCTTTTTCTAGGTTAGTATACTGTGCCTCTGTCTAACAGTGACACAGAAGTGATACTCGGGGTAAACCTATGATCTCCCATCCACTCATCAAGATTCCTCTTGAAGAGAGTCAATGAGGGACTCTGCCTAACCTGGACTTTGATTTTATTCCAGAGTGAAGGGAGCCTCTGGGTTATGAATCTGTCCCTCCAGCATGTCCTATTTATTTCAGTGCTGTGGTTCAAGTCTCTTGAGCGCGTAGCTCGATGGGATTTGTATTTTCTGAGGTGCAGCATGTCCATTAATTCCGGGTTAGACATGGCTTTATATGTCAGGCACAGATCGCCTCTGAGCAGGCGGTATGCCACTGAGTAGAGCTGGAGTTTCTTTAACCAGGCAGCATATGGCATATGTTTGAGCCCTTTGATCCTCTTGGTGAGGTACTTTTGGGGTCTTTCCAGTTGCTGCAGGTGGTCTGGTAAGGTACATCCCAAAAGGGGCATTGTACTCAATTATGGGCCTTATGAGGGATGAGTAAAGAGGCACGATGACCTCCCCTGATCTAGATGTGAATCCCTTCATGATTAGGTGGGCTATATAAAATGTTTTTCTAACCACTTTGGCCACGTGGTTGTCAAATGAGAGATTGCTATCAACTTGGGTCCCCAGGTCCCTAATTACTTCTTCCGTACTTAATGGATTACCACCTATGTGGTAATTTGTGGGCACGTTGTTTTTGCCAAAGGGGATGACTATACACTTTTTGGCATTTAGCTTGAGGCCATGGCTCTGGCACCAGTTGTCTGTTTCTAAGGCCCTTTTGGAGGATGCTTGCGTCGGCTGGAGAGTTGATTATGGCACCCAGTTTGCAGTCATCTACGAACTTGGTCAGCCACAGTCCTTCCGTGTTGGCCTTTACCTCCGAGAAATATATACCGAACAAGAGAGGTCCCAGGACTGAGCCTTGTGGGATGCCAATTGTTACTGGTTTGGAGTCTGACATGGCTCCAGCAATTCTAACCATGTGGGTTCTGTCCTTGAGCCAGTTTGCGACCCATCTAGTGACATAGGGGTTTATATTTAAGCTGGTGAGCTTATCTATAATGCCCGAGTGGGGTATTGTATCGAAGGCTTTTGCGAGGTCCAGGTAGGCTGTGTGGACCACCTTCCCCTCGTCAGTGGCCTTGGTGACTGTTTCAAAGAAATCAACCGGGTTTCGACCGGGTTTAAGAGGCAGGATCTGCCCTTAACAAAGCCGAACTGGGTAGGATCCAGTGTCTGTAGGTCCCCAATATCTTTATTTATGAGGTCCATGATTATCCTTTGCATAGCTTTGCAGACCAAGCTAGTCAGGCTTATGGGGCGATAGTTTCCAGGATCCGTTGAGGCACCACCTTTTGTGGAGAGGGACCACTGTTGCTGTACGCCACTCTTTGGGTACATATCCTGTAGTAAGGCTGAGATTGAACAGTAGTTTTATGTTTGGGTTTAGCTCTTCTTGACGTTCATGTAGGACGCAGCCCGGGACACCGTCTGGTCCCATTGATGCTGTGTTTTTTGCTTTGGAGAGGGCGGCTCTTACCTGAGCATCTGAGATGTCAGGGGGGCAGCACTCTGCTGGGATAGATATTTGCCCTTTAGGTGGGGAGGGGGGGAGAAGTTTGCGCTGAACCTGTCAGCTAGGATGTTGGCAATGTCTGTGGGTTCGGTGTATTTTTTGTCATTTTGGACTAATTCTGAGCATATCTGGGAATTCCCACCCAGGTTCCTAACATAACTAAAGAAAGCCTTGTGATTATCCTTAGTGTCCTGTGCAATATTTCTCTCGAAGCTGCCTTAGACTATGTTGAGTGCCTGTAGTTTTTTGCTAATACTGATCAGAGATGCCTTCCATTTTTGGGATTTTGCTCTATCATGTAGTAGCTTCCTCCTTCTATTGTATAGTTTGTTTATGGCTGGGGTCGACCAGACAGGATGGTCTGCCTTTGGAGGATTGGGTCTTGGTTTTATTTGGGATTGCATGATCCATGCATTCCTGATGTTCATAGAATGCGTTTATAAAGGATTCTGCGGTCTGGGCCATATTTTCCACAGGCCCGGGGGCTTTGAAGGATTCCACCTCGGTTTTGAGGAGTGTGAAATTTGCTTTAGAGAAGTTTTTCACTGTGGTTTTCTGGGCAGGGGGTGGGGTCGGGATGTGAGGTCGGGATGTGAATATCCAGTGAGATTAGTTTATGGTCTGATCTTACCAGTGAGGGATACACTTCTGGTTTGGAGCATAGAGTCCCCATGTTGGTGATGATCAGGTCCAGTATGTATTCCCCTCTTGTGGGAGTGGTAACAAGTTGTTCCATAGCATTTGAGTTTATAAATTCTAGGAACCTTTGGGCTAGGGTGTTGGAGCTAGAGTAATGCTCCCAGTCTATGTTTGGGTAGTTGAAGTCGTCCAATATAATGGGTGTTTGGAGAGACCTTCATATTTTCCAGTGTTCTCAGGAAGGCCGAGTGGGGCTCGTGGGTTTGGGAGGGTGGTCTGTAGCAGGCTATAAACTGGAAGGCAGTTTTACCCACTGTTAGTTGCACATGGATAGTCTCTGATGCTTCGTGCTGTGCCACCAACCTGGAGGTGTGGGTATCTTGGACGAATATTGATACTCCCCCCTCCTTTTGTGGTTCGGTCCAGGTTTTGGGGCCGAAAAGCATGGTATGAGGTATAACCTGGTCGTGCTGGGGTGCTCTCGGGAGCCTTGATCAGGTTTTGGTTACTGCACAGATATCGATGTTCTCCATGCTAAGGAGAGTTTCGAGTGCGTGCATGTTGAGGTTTAGACTTTTGGCATTGAGTAGCATTACTCTTAGTTTCTTATCCATTGTGATACCTATGGAGGTGGGTTTGTCTTTTGAGCCTTGCCTAAAAAAGGCACTATGGGGATAGCAAGAGCCTTTGCCAATATCCGAAAGCCCAGGGGTGACAGGTGCAAGCCGTCCCTAGCAAAGCATCGTGGCTTGTCGAGCATGTCATCCCAGGCTGACAGGCATTGGATCCCCTTTGAATGACACCAATACTTAAGCCATTTGTTGAAATTGATCATCTTGTCTTCATATTGTAGCATCATTCTTGGTGAGGGTAAGATGCTACTCAAGGTCAGGGTCATACCGGCCTGGGCTACATGCTCAGAGAGCTCCTCTGTCTCTTTTCATGTAGTCCAGGGAGGTACGTCTCAGGTCATTCACACCAGCATGGACAATGAGTCATATTTGTACTTGCCTTGGAGTGACCTGAGTGCTTGTGTTATGTGGTGGATCCTAGCGCCCGACAGGCAGCTCACCGTGACCTTCTCCTTGTTCAGCCTGGTGAGCGGGATGTCAGTGTGCCTGACGATAGTCACCTATTACAAGTGTATCAGGTGTGTTGTTTAGCCTTAAGGGCTGTGACTGTTCGGCACACTGGCTTTGTGAGCTATGTGTTGCACGTGTTTTGTTTTGGGGTAGCGATTGCTTGGGTGTCTGCTTTGGAGGTCTCTGCTGCTTAGGCAGATTTTTATTTAGAGCCTCCGAGTATGTTTTTGTGTGTTTGTGTTTGGTTTGCTGGGACAGACTTGTCTAGCCTAAGCACCTTTTTGGTAATCCCAAAATTCAAAATGCTAACTCTTCATCAGCTGCTTCCCATGCTAGGCAAAAATGCCTGGTTAGCAACATTGGATTTAAAGGAAGCTTATCTGCACATCCCAATTAAGGGAATCTTGCAGAAAATACCCACGCCTCAGAGCAGGCTACATGCACTATCAGTTCTCTGCACTGCCCTTTGGCTTATCTACTGTGCCCAGGGTATTCACAAAGTGCCTAGCACCAGTCATTGCATTCTACAGGCAAAGAAGTATTCAAATATTCCCATACCTGGACGATTGTCTAATTCAGGCAGAAAGCCAGGACATACTATTAAATCATCTGGCATTTGTAAAGAAACTGCTAACCTCACTGGGGTATACCATAAACGAAAAGAAATCTCACGTAGTACCCTGCCAGCAAATTGTATTCCTGGGAGCAAGCTTGAATACAACTTCCCAGATGGCCTTCCTCGCACCAGAGAAACAAGTTTGACAGCCTACTTCAAACTACTGTCCACCAAGACCCAGCTATCTGCAAAGAAAATACTGCAAGCCCTGGGGTTCATGGCCTTTGGCATTCTACTAATTCCATATGCAAGACTGCATATGAGGAAACTACAGTGGTATCTAAAAAGCCTATGGTGTCAACATTCTCAGGACCTGGAATCAATGATTCCCATCATTCCTTGTATAAAGACAGAGTTCCTTTGGTGGGCAGAGACTTGCCACCACAACAAGGAACTGCCATTCACTCTACCTCCTGCCGCCCAAACCCTAACAGACGCATCAGACTAATGCATGGGGGGCTCACCTGGCAGGGGAGTACTTTCAGGTCCAATGGAACCCGAATCAAATTCACCTGCATATCAATCCAAAAGAAATGTTAGCTGTACTGAATTCTCTGACAGCCTTCAAGGACCACATTCTTCCAGGACAATTGTTGGTAAAGACGGACAACACCACTGTTATGTGGTTCATATAAACAAGCAGGGGGGAACTCACTCATACCCCCTCTGCAGTCTAGCCATGGCTCTGTGGAACACAGCCTTGAGCTACCAAGTGCACCTACAAGCTCAGTTCCTGCCAGGTAAGCTAAATACACTGGCAGACGACCTAAGCAAAAATCTCAGACCCACACGAGTGGAAACTGGAGCCAAAGATATTCAACATTCTGAGAAACAAATGGGGGAGCCCAGGGATAGACCTGTTTGCCTCCCCTCAGAACTCAGAACTACCAGTTGGACAAATTCTGCACAAGGACTCCCCACAGACAAGTTTGTAAAGTGGATGCCCTGTCCTTTACCTAGGAAAGCCTCAGTTTATGCCTTTTCCCCGCTGCCTCTCCTCTCGAAAGTTTTACTAAAGATCAAACAGGGCAAACCAAGGACAATACTCATTGCACCAGACTGGCCACGCCAACACTGGTACCCCCTCTTGCGCGGTATGTCACTACTGGAACCGTGGCACCTGCCTCAGACTCCTTCCCTACTGTCCCAGCAGGAGGGCCAGATCCTGTACCCCCAGCTTCAAACCCTGAACCTCGCAACCTGGCTAATTACCTGAGTAGTCCAATACCATCCCTCAGCAAAAAAGTGCTGGATGTCATTCTGGAGGCAGAGGCCTAATACTAGAAAATCCTATGCTGAAAAGTGGAAAAGATTCTGCTCCTGGAGCCAGACTCAGGGGATGGGCACTACAGTGCCCAATTTACTCCATATTCTTCAATACTTAACTGAGATGATTCACAAGGGCCTTTCCTCCTCTTCCATTAAAATTCATGCCTCAGCCATTTCAGCACATTATAATACTGAGCCACCCCACGTCTTTCACCCCCTACTGAAACAATTCCTCAGTGGGCCAAAAATTTAAGACCACACAGGAGAGCTCCTACTCCTGCCTGGGACTTTAACTTTGTTTTGGAAAAGCTCACTCTACCTCCTTTTGAGCCAGCTGCAACTGCGGAGTTGAAATTCCTTTCTTGGAAAACAACTTTTCTTTTAGCCATCACTTCAACAAGAAGGGTGTCTGAATTGCAGGCCGTCATGGCAGTAGAGCCTTTCATCATCTTTCATGCGGACAGGGTGTCCCTTAGGGCCGATCCTTCATTTATGCCCAAGGTGGTATCCAGTGTGGCCCTTAATCAGTCCATTCATTTGCCAACCTTCTTTTCTAATCCACAGAACAAAGGGGAAATAATACTGCACTCCTTGGATGTGCACAGACCACTTAGATTTTACTTGGACAGGACCAAGCCTCTCAGAAAATCTGAACAGGTGCTAGTTGCCTTTGCTGCAGGGGTGGAGGGGGAAGGCCATTTTAAAGCAAACCATTTCTAAGTGGATAGGTCATTGCATTATTTTCTGCTATAAGCATCATGGAAAACCTACCCCACAGGGGACAAGGTTCCATTCCACCAGGGCTGCATCTACTTCTACAGCCTTTCTCAGAGGTGTTCCTACCAGGGACATCCTAGAAGCTGCTACCTGGAGTTCTGTACATATCTTCACCAAGCATTACCACTTGCCAATTTTCTCTAAATCTAGAGCTGGTTTTGCCACTGCAGTCTTGCAGGGTCTAATAGCTACTCCTAATGCTCAATAACAGTCTCCTCACTTCCTTAGCTTTGGGAATCTACCCAAATGTAATGACTGCAACAGTGAAACACGAAGAACATAGTACAGTTGTGTACACTTAATGTAAATGTAGATGTTCGAGAGTATTCACTGTTGCAGTCCTGGTTACCCTCCCTCCAGCCCCCTGACTTCTATTGGCTATACCTCTATTCTTGTTTACTATACTTAAGCTTTCTGATGTGTTTGCTTTTTGTTGGAGGTGTAACTATATATTTAATTGCTTCCATTATGGGGGCACCTGACATCTGGGACAAGAAAAACTGATGTAATGGCGTCGGCTGCATGCTTTATACCCCTGACTACCTGACATCATGGAAGATGACAGCAACTGACGCAGGACCCAAGACTTAGATAATCAGTCCGACTGAGGGCTGCCTGCAAGCAGATAACCCCAAATGTAATGACAGTAACAGTGAATACACACTCTAACATTTACATTTATGGTAAGTGTACACAATTGTACTTTTACGCCATAGTCTGTATCCCTATCTGTGCACTGTTGCTGTGCCATTGTTTTCTTGCTGTCATTAATTTATCCCAGAACAATAATCCCCAAGCTTTCAGATTTCTGAAGATTCCTGTTGCTTGCATCCCCCCATTTTTGTAACATTTCAGTTGGAGCGAATTTACTTAATCCCAATTAGTGTGCTAATCTGTTTGAATAAGTTGTTTATTAAATTTATTTTTCCTGTCTTTGTGCCAAGAGCTGCTGAGGCATTTTGTTACAAATATTTTATTAAGTGCTCTCACCTCTCAAGGTAGCGTATTACTCTTACTATTACAAGTAAATACTGCCAATAAACCTTGTCAGATGCCTTTTTGGTGTCCCGACTTGCATTCAACATTGTCTGATTTTATCGTCTTTCAGCGTGGTTGTTTTTAATAATTAGCGTAGGTGGTTACACCTGGTACAAAATTTTTCTGCTCATTATCAGTCCGTGAGGAAGAGGCGATGGGCTAATCTTTTTGTAGTGTGTGTAGTAAATAACTTATAATTATCAATACTGGTCTGCTTGATCCAGTTTATGAAGGGTGCTTGCCTGATTTATGAATAACCATTAAGGAAGCTTGTTTCCACATATCTGGGGTGTTAGCTAGTTTAGTAAACACCTTAACAAAATTGTCTTTAAACATCCCATATATTTCTAATGAAAGCCATCTGGCTTGGGTTATCCCTCCTTTTATTCCTTAATATCTTTTTTTTTTTTTTTTTTACCTGACCTTCTCTAGCTTCATGCATCAGACAACTGCTCGTTGTATTCACTGTTGAGAAATCCTGCCTGCAGGTAGCCTGTCTGGCCTGATTTCCAGAGCTATACCTTTCCCCAAGCTTTTGCTGATGCCTTCCCACCAAGACAGAAGGAGTTTGGTGGCATAAGAGCTGCACAGACTGTCCATTTCTTCACAGCTTTCTTTACTGTGCAGCTACGTAGCTGTATATTCCAAAAGCACTGTCAGTCAGCCTGCTTCCACGTGCCAGATAACTAACTCATAGGGGATTTAGCTTATCCATTTTTGTTGGAGCTGATGTAGCTGTTTGATACTGATTTTTGTTATGATTCAGAAGTTTTCGTAAAGGTGAATTATTGTTTTCTTTGTGGGAAGCAGATTCTCAAAATCTTTTGCTTTGGATGAGAGCACAGTGTGCACTCCTATTAGTATTGTTGTCTTTCACACCAAGGATGATCTGTAGAAGGTAAGGGTCTCTCCAAGAGTTTGCAGCCAAAAAAAGGGTAATGTGCCTGTTTCTGCCCTACATTGCATTGATCATGACCTGCAACTATCTTCCACCAAAAACGAAGCGCAGGGAGAAGTGGTAGGTGAAGGATGATACCCCTTTGGATGACTCCGGCTTATCTCAGTCTGATGACTTCTGGCATGCAGAGGTGCTTTTGCAACCCCCTACCTCAGAGGTGTTGGCAGAGGCCTTTGTCATGACTGCTGTGCAAGCTGCCAAGCTGTCACCTTCTTGCTTGTCTTCCGGAACCAACATCCCTGCTCCACCCTCTGAGATCAAAGTACATTTGATTTTGGAGGCTTGTATACTTGTTACTGAAGGGAAGGCTGGAGGGTCTTTCATGAGGAGGTTGCCAGTGATTTTATTCTGGTTTTAGTGACCCCCCCCCCCCCCAACCATGAACAGGGGCCTCACAGGTGATTGTAATCAGTCGTAAGGCAGAAGACATTGAAGACCAAATCAGCGCCTGTTAGCTTGCATAAGTTTAGACCAGGCAGTGCCTTACCCCCTTTCATTTCTTGGGCTTCCACTGATTCACTGGTTGAACTGTGTGAAATGTTTATCCTTTTTTGAAACATAAAAAGATAGACTTAAAAATATCGTAGGTGTCTGGAGATTCTTCTGATGAATTCCCATGGTTCAGAGGCAGATGAACTAGCTGATGTGGGTCAGCTCCTTCTGCTGAAACAGACACTGAGGGGACACCCTGTCCACTGATTCTCCACCAGAAAACTTATAGTTTGGAGTCCTCCTTAATAAGAATAGGAATATTCCGAGACTTAGCTCAAATACAGAGCATATAGAGGCCTGCCTGAATCTAGATCACTAGCTGTTCCTCCAGTGCTAGTTGTCTTGGATGTTTTTACAAGTGCATCCATGGAGCCTGATTTATTCTGCTTTGCACCTAGATACCTGACTGCTTTGATAGGGTAACAGTTTCCTACAAGTTACTGTATAAAATCCTTTGACTGATGCAGCTGTGGTGTCCCTGGATTCCAGCAAGGGAAAAGCCTTCCAGGACGCTTGTTTTCAGATTATGGGAGAGTAGAATACTCCACATTTTGGGCGGCCGCGGTGGTGCAGCAGTTAGCGCTGCCGCCTCACAGCAAGAGGTTCTCCGGTTTGATTCTCGGCTGGGGTGCCTTCTGTGCAGAGTCTGCATGTCCTCCCTGTGGTTGCGTGGGTTTCCTCCGGGTGCTCCGGTTTCCTCCCACATCCCTAAGACATGCTGTAGGTGGATTGGACACTCTAAGTTGGCCTTCGGTGTGAGTGTGTGCATGTGTGTGCCTTCTGTGGAAGGTTGGGCGTCGGGCTGGCAACTCGACACCGTAAAACTCCACTGCCAATCATGCGCGGACAGGTGATCCGCTGTGGCGACCCATAACCGGGAAAAAGCCGAAAGACTAAGAATGCTCCACATTTTGCAGCGGTAGTGTTGTTGCCTCACAGCAAGAGGTTCTCCCGTTCGATTCTCGGCCGGAGTACGGGGAGTGCCTTCTGTGTGGAGTCTGCATGTCCTCCCCGCAGTTGGGTGGGCGTTCGAAAGACATGCGTAAATGGGCATGCCTTCGTTGAAGGTTGAACGTCGAGCTGGCACTTCGGCGTTCGTGAAAATCTACTGCCAATCATTAGCAGACCGGAGTTCCGCTGTGGCAACCTCCTAACTGGGAAAAGCCGAAAGACAACAACAACAACAGAATACTCCATATTTTTGAGGGGGAAAGTGTATATTTCTGTTATCTTCTTAATCAGAGCCTTGAACTGCATTTCTGCCTTTGGACAGTAATTCCAGAAGTTTGGAAACTAGAAGCTGCCTTCCTGAATTTGACATGCATGTTTTTTGCATATTACTTTCATATGATCATCAGTGTACTACTCCAAGTAGAGGAGGAAAAGCCAAAAGTAATTGTAATAGCACCCCTTTTGGCTAAGACAACACTGGTTCCTTCTGCTGAACAGTCTGGTAAGAGAGAAGTGCATGGTGCTGTCTGAGTGTTTACCTGACTAAAAGCATAGAATCCCTCTTGCATTACCCTAGCTACTGTAAAGCTGACAGCTTGGACAATTTCATATTGATTCCAGTCAGGCACATATACTCTGAAGATGCACTAAAAATTGAAGAAGGCTAGGAAACCAAACACAAGACAGTCTTTCCTGTTCAGATGGAAAATATTCTCCTTTTTTTTGCCAGTCCAAGAACTTTGACCCAAACAAGGCAAAAGTGTCTATAGTCTTATAATACCTGTGAAACCTTTACAAAACTGGCTTTAGCTTGTGTATCTGGCGAAGTGCATGCTTGTATCATTATTGCCTTTTCTTGAATCCACCTTTGTACTACAAGGCCATATGTTAAGCAGTTTCTAAAAGGGGTCCTCCCTATTAGACTACAAAGAAACAAGATTGCTGCACCATGGTATTTAACTTTGTATTAGGATTAACCCTGGTATCTTTAGAACCAGCTGCTTCGACTACATTTCATTGTCTTTCTTGGAATATTTTTTTGAGTATTTCTTCTGCAAGAAGAATTTCTGAGCTCCAGGGCTTAATATTGAAATAACCTTTCTTAGTCTTTCTCCAGGGCTGTGTATTCATTCATAGTAATCTTTCATAAGGTGGTTTCTGTGCTGTTCCTTAACCAAGCCACTCATTTATTAATTTTTTTCCCTAACCTGTAGAACAGAAGAGAAAGGGCCCTTCATCCTGTTGGGGTGCACAGACAGCTGAGGTTTTATTTATACAGATCAAGAAGATTCAGAAGGTCTGCTCATCTGTTTGTCTCCAGTGCAAAAGGGAAAGAGGATAAACCAGTAAACTAAATGTTTTGCTCACTGTATTAGGCTAAACCCACTGCAATTTGGCATTTTCAAAGGGAGATCCTACATACTTAGTTTAGTTAAGTTTGTGAAGGTTTTGTAGGCTATTGACAGTGATCATTCTGTTCACGCAGCTTATTTAGATCTGACACTGTACCCTATGTTGGAATCATAAACAAGGTAA
The DNA here is from genome assembly GCF_019279795.1 of Protopterus annectens. Classification (NCBI taxonomy): domain Eukaryota; kingdom Metazoa; phylum Chordata; order Ceratodontiformes; family Protopteridae; genus Protopterus; species Protopterus annectens. The sequence continues at coordinate 814,614,405 of NC_056748.1, read as the reverse complement.
ATGGCTTAAAAGTAGATTCATATATAGTAAGGTGGCAATGCAACTGTCTGAAACCTAAAGCCTAGATAGTTTAGGTGGCAGATGCCTCCTCAAAATGTGAAGGTAACTAGTGGTGTACCCGAGCTCAGTACTGGGACCAATTTGTTTTCCTCAGCATCTACTTCAGATTGAGTCAGGTCCTTTGGTTAACTAAGTTTGCAGAGGACTGCAAGCTGGACATTATTTTCAAAATGCCACTGATACCTCTTCAGTGTTCATAATTCTCACTGCTGCAGTAGCCTTTGGCTATATGAAATGTATCCTGCCCAGTATATAACAGTAGGCCAACTTCACAAAGCTCTGTCTTCCTCCAGCACTTGCACTCTTGACTGTTAAATTGGCTATCCCTTGGAGTGAAATCAGCAGTCAGAATGTAGACCATTTTAGTACTTTTTTTGCTGCCTTGAGAAGCAGCAGTCTGCTTCATGCTTCATTTCTAGGAGATAGGTCCCGATAGGGGAGCTCTTCCACATAGAAATTATTGCCCTTTTAAGAAAGTATTGAGTACTGCTTTTAGTCACCAAATACAAAATGTTATACCTTTTAGAAATTTTTTTTTTGTATCAGATGTTTTCTGTTAGGGACCGCTATTTTTAGAACAGGGTTTATGTGCTGGGGTCTAATTTTGTGGTAAAAGTGTACTGCTTATGAGACACTTTTTTGCATGGGTAAGTTGTCCTTCAGTATCACTGCTGCAGTATTCTTTACAATAAGGGTCCCCTGCCAAAGGTAGCCTGATGTCCGGCCATTATACCAAAGCCTTTAGGTTGTAATAGGTACACTGTACTTCACATGTATGCTCTCCTTCCTCCATGTAGGGCATAAAGGTGATGTACGGATGTACCATCCTCAAAGCTTCTTTGGCGCCTGTCTGAACGCTTGTTCGTGTTCTGGTTACAAAGCGCTTTTCAAATAAGTGCCTTGTTTGGGGGTTTTCTTATCTTTTTATTTTGTGATTGTTTCATGTCGTCCAGAAAGAGGAAATGCCAGTGTGGGGGAGACATTCCCCATAAGGATAGTCATGAGCATTGTTTTTGTCCAAGTGCTTCCCATGACCATATGTCTTGCACAATTTGTCAGGCATTTCTTACAAAAAAACCTTGTATAGTTGGTTCTCTTTTTTAGCAATTTATTTAGAAAACCAATGTCTTAAGTTGTTAGCTAAATATACTATGAAAGAATATTATCAGCACAAGGGTCAGCCATGCACGAAGAAGATGACCAAGAAAGCTCTGTTGGATTCTTCTGCTTTGCCATGTCTGCCAGACGTTTCTCTTGAGGTTTGTGAAAGCCTGGAGAACCGCAGTTTTTTTCAGTCAGATTCCTATGACGTGACTGCTGGTAGGGCTCTGGCTACTTGCATGTCCATTGAGGCCTTGTGGGTGTCTGCTTTAGAAGGTCAGGGGAACTGTAGCTAATTATTTCCGAAGGGCCTAGGGGTGTTACTCAAATTTTGGTGAGAGAAGAGATGCCTGCTATGCTTAGAGTGCTGCTAAAAGTCAGAACCACCTAAGATCTTTGGGGCTGACATCTCTTTAAAAAAGAAGCAGAAAACCAAGCACCTCTCTCCTGCTGCCAAAGATCCTTAGAATGAATTGCAAAATTTCACTTAGTCTGTTTAATGCCCTTATGGCTCTGAAACCTCCTCCGGGGGGGGGGGTCTCTATTCCTGCTCCCCCTTAGTGATCTACTCCTCTTAAGAGGCCTAGGGAGCAGGTTTCATCTGCTGAGGATGAGGATTCTGATAAAGAATCCTTAAATTCTTCACAGATTCCTTGTCCCTTGGATTATAGCTTTGAGGAAGAAGAATCTATTAGTACTGAGTCTCCTTTTTAGGTTCATAGGTAGGTACTAGGCTATCTGCCCGAAGGCATTTATAAACCTAGCCAGAATGTGTTGGCTTTCGCCGCCCCCTTAGATTAGTTCCCTGTGCCTCTGTCCAGCAGAGCCACTGAAGTGATCCCAAGGGTAAATGTTTTGTTTCCCATCCACTCGTCAAGGTTTCTCTTGAAGAGTGTTAGCGAGGAGCTCTGCCTAATGTAGATTGGAATCTTGTTCCAAAGCATGGGAAGTCTCTGGGACAGGAATCTATCCCTCCAGCACGTCCTATTTATTATTGTGATCTAGTTTAGATCCCTAGAGCATGTGACTCAAGGGGATATGGTTTTCTTTAGGTGGAGCATGTCTTTCAATTCTGGGTTGGACATGGCCTTGTATGTCAGGCAGAGATTACCTCTGAGTAGGCGGTATGCAACTGAGTACAGCTGGAGTTTCTTCAGTCGAGCTGCATATGGCATCTGTTTGAGGCCAGTGATCCTCTTGGTGGCGTACTTCTGTGGTCTTTCCAGCTGTTGCAGGTGTCATGTAAGGTACATCCCAAGTGGGGCATTATACTCTATGGATGGGTCTGATGAGTGATGAGTAGAGGGGCACAATGACCTCTTTTGATCTGGATGCAAACCCTTTTGAGGAGATTTCTTTTGGTGACACAATTTCCCATGTGATGGAGTTTAAGTGAGATTGCGCTTGGGTCTCTGATGTTCAGAAGAGATCCTATGAGCTTCTCCAAATGGAGTCTCCTAGGCCCTCTGCTATACTACCTGTTCTTTCTGCCTTGTTGAATGCTTTTTCCACAGCTTCTCAGGCTACTCGACTCTCTGCCCCCTGCTCCTAAAAAAAACTGATAGGTTTTATAAGGTGTCTTTGGATTGCAAATTTCTTTACAGGTGGCCCTCTGCTTGACCCTTCACTTGTGTCTGTGGCTGCTGATTAGCCATCTAAACTTTTCCTACTACAAAATTGCTTCCCTCTGACAAGGACAGTAAAGGAGAGTGCATATTTCTGCTACCTTGGTCTTTAGAGCTGTAAACTACCATACCCATATGATCAGTTATATTCTAGCTCTTCTCTCTCGGTCTTGTCAGGTTATTTCAAATCTTCCTGACTTTGTGAGGAAGGCTTCAGCTCTTTCTTTACTAGGGACTTCTTCTCCGGTTGCTTTCCATTCTGTTAAATGCAGCTATGATGCAGTTGATGCCTTGAATAGGGCTGCTGCTTTTGGTTCTGTGTTGATGTATTCCTGGCTTTGATTTCATCCTTTGCTTGGTGTTAAGGCTATGTTGATGGATGCTTCTTTAGATAACTAACATCTTTTTGGTGCTGCTGAGCTGTTAAAGTCCCTTCAGGAAAGGGTTAAGGCTTTACAGGATTTGAAACATACCTTTGTTTCACCCGTTCACAAGTTTTAAAGAAATAACCCTAAGAAACCTGCCTTTGTCCGAAGACCGTCTCATCCAGGCCCACTGTCTGCCCTGCACAAGCAACCCAACCTCATAAATTCCCTGAACTTCACTACCATCAATCTACAAAGCATTGGAAATAAAATTCCCCATTTCCATGCATGGTTACACCAAAATCAACTTGACTTCACTGCATAACTGAGACTTGGCTTAAACCAAATAACAACACAGAATTCCTACCTCTAAACTATACATGCCATATAGAAAAGGCAGAGGCATTGCCTTGATATACCAAAATGTCTACACTGTAGTCTCATTTATGTAACCTATTCCACAGTTCTCCACAGCAGAACTTTTAGTAACCCTCCTAAAGCTAAATCTCTACAAAAGCCTCTGTATCATAGTATTATACATACCCCCAGGTAATATTATTCATGTACTAGAGGATATTTTTGCCTGGTCATCTAATAATCAAAACGAAACAATCCATTCAAGGGGGCATTAACATTAATTGGTCAGATATCACTATCCAAGACCCCCCCCCCCCACAACTAACATCTTCCTATTTATCTACACCCATCTAGTCACTGATAAAACAAGGCCAATAACAAAAACAACCTAGGCTCAATCCTGGATTGGATCCTTGTGTCTGACCCCAGAAAAATTTCCACAGCTGGGAAACTACAAAATAGCATCAGTGACCACTTACCAGCCTTCGCTATACGTAAAACTACCTCAACTGTAAGCAGTCGCCAACTAAAACAAACTAGAGACCTATCCCACTTTTCACCAGACACCTTTAATGAAATTTTACAGCATGCCAACTGGGCATCATTAAAAACCATCTCCCTTGACGATGCAGTTGAATTCTTCAATTCAACATTTCTCAAAATCTTAGACCATGTAGCCCAACCTCGACTGAAAAGAGTCTAGGCTTAATCATGCCAGTTGGCTCACCAAATCCACAAAGCAAACCACGTCCATTAGAGACGAAGCTTGGAAGCCTGGCAAAAATATAAAAACCCACCTGACCTTGCTCTGTATAAACAGCTACGTAATCAGGCCAAACGACAAGTCACTAAATACTTCCATAGACTAAAAGAAACAAACAGGCAAAGGGCATTCACCGAACTAGAACCATTTCAATTTAATGTAAGTGCTTTTGAATGTAAAAATTCACAAACTTCCTCAGACAAACAGAGTTGTTAACTTAGTTTAAATAACCTCCACATCAAGTGACATCATATCCTGTAAAACATTTAAAAAGATATTGTTCATTAAATCACAGTGTAATCACAAGAACTTAATTCTATGAAAGGCTCATGTCACCGTTAACAAAACTTACATTAATTAACATATAAGAGCATATAGATATATACAAGTATATTAAAACATATAACAATATTAAAACTAGTACACAATTGGTCATTTAACGTCTGTTTAAGACCTTAAGCTTCAAAATACATTTAATGGAACTGTATTCATTTAAACCAGGATAGGTGTAAGCGTTAGTTAATACTTGCCACCATAATTCTCTAAGTTGTAACTCCACAGATACTGGCCCACCTCTAATATTAACGTGTATTTGTTCAATAACAAGAAACAAAAATGAATGCTCAGGACATTCAGTAATATGTTTCGCTAAAGCGTTGTTTACATCTTTCCTATTAATGCTATATAAGTGCTCATATATTCTCTTTCTAAAGTGCCTATCAGTTTTGCCAATATAGAACTGGGGGCAGTTTTGACACTGGGCAAAATATAGCACACCAGTGGCATTACAGTTATATTTACCCTTAACTCTATATTTATTTCTACCTATGGAAAAACTATTAGTCACTTTAATATGTTTACACATTCTACAAGAACCACATTTATACATGCCTCCGTCCTTTTGTAAAGGGGGCAATACAGTCTCAACCAAATTTTTAAGGTTCCGTCCCCTTTTATAAACAAGTTGAGGCATATCTGGTATCTTGCTTCTAATAAAGGTGTCCTCTTTCAACACCACCCAGTTCTTGGTATAGAATATCCCGCACAATTTCAGCCTCAGTACAAAAAGATGTAATAAAATACAGTGAGACATTAGATGTATTACCTTCATTAGATATAGTATTTGCTGCGGTAGCGTTGTCGCCTCACAGTAAGACGCTGTCCAGTTCGACTCTCAGAGCGTCTTCTGCGTGGACACGTGCATGAATAGGTGTACCTTCGTTGAAGGCTGTGCGTCAGTGCTGGCAACTCGGTATGTAAAAATCAACTGCCAGTCATTAGCGGACCAGAGTTCCGCTGTGGTGACCCCTAACCGGGAAAAGCCGAAAGTCACAACAACAACATTAGAGGAATTCAAATTCGGACCCCCCAGTACCACAGTCATTAGTATTAACACCATTAATGACTTCAATTCTACCAAGAATGGGTTTAAACCAACCATTATTATGTTTATTACTGACCTCAGATATGATTGTCAATCAAGGTAGATGGGTATCCCCTTGCTCTAAACATTGTTTTAAGTAGATAACATTCATCCCAAAAATAATCCTCTAGGGTGGTCATTCGGGCCGCTCTAACCAGTTGGCCTTTAATAACAGCATGTTTCTGATAATGAGGATGAGCACTACTGAAGTGAAGAAAACTATTAGAATATGTTGGCTTACGGTAGATTTTTGTGATATAACATAAATTCACCATATCCTTAATAAGTAATACATCCAAGAATGATATCTTAACGTTATTAAATTCATAGGTAAAACTCAAAAATTAAGTAAGATTAGATATTCCGCAGCCTCACTTTCATCACTTTAAATAAAACAAAAATATCATCCAAATAACGTGTGTACCAGCAGACTAATTCTTTAAAGATGTCAAGTTCAAACAGAATCTCATTTTCCCAATATGCCATAATGGTATTTGCAAAGCTCCCCCCACAGGGGGACCCCATGGCAACACCGGATTTTTGATGATAAAAATTGCCTTTAAACAAAATATAATTATTAGAGAGCACAATATCCAGTAAATATTCTATTAAGTTAATTTCATCATGTGAAACACCTTGCTTAAACAAAAACTCGCAAACCCATTCGATACCTAATTTCTGAGAAATAACAGTGTAAAGGTCACGGACATCGATGGTTAAAAAAATTCATCTGGTCATCAAATCTTAAGTCATTTATTGCTTCCATAAAACTCCATGAATCCCGGCATATTTGTGGTTGATTCTCCAAATATTTTTTAAGTTTAGAATCAACCAATTTAGCACACCCGTAAGTTATACTATTAAGTCTGTCCACAATCGGGCGGAAAGGTGGTTTACTCAAGATTTTGTGGATTTTAGGCAATCCAAAAATAACTGGTGTAATGGGTGAGGACATAGTCAAATAATTAAAGATTTCTAAATCAATCATACGATCAATAAATAAATCCTTAATCAAAACTCTAATACGTTGATAAGCCCCATTCAATTAATTCAATGAAACCTTAACATAGGTATCGGTGTTAAGTAACATTGATATTTTCGTCATAAAGTTTATCACTCATTAAAACAAGCCCAACACCCTTATCCGGTTTTAATACTCTAATTCTTTGATCTCTTAATAATTTTAATGCTTTTAATTCGTTATCAGCGATGTTATTTCCACTAGTCTCCCTACCTTTAACACCCATCACTGATAAATTACGTAAATCCAATTCACATAATTTTTCAAAAAATCTAATGGTGTTATGCAAAGGGGGATTAAAAATACTGGAAACAAGTACATCAGAATTCAGACTAGACAAATTCCTAAGATGACACCATAAGTTCAAATTATGTATGAAATTTTTCAGATCTAAAATGGTGTCAGCCACATTCATATGCTTGGCTGGTACAAAAGATAACCCTTTGGACAATACATTAATAAGTTCAGAAGATACTTCAAATTCAGTAAAATTATGTACTCTAAAGTCACCAAATGTATTCAATAAAATACGCGGATATACAGTTTGTCATTTCTGGTGGATTCAGTACACAAGGATATGTAATTTCAGTCAACCCTAATGGATTCAATACACAGGGGCTAATTGTTATCTGCGGCGATGATTGTTCTTCCTCTGTTGCTGGTACCTGCCCTTGTGGGGTCCCATAAAACCGCCCTGTACAGGCTTGTTGTTGTGAAAACCTGTATTATGGGCGGTATTAGTCTGTACCCCCTGTTGGTTTCGGAGTCTTTCACTGCGACTTGGAGAAGGGGGAATGGTATTATTCACTTCTCCAGTAAGGTCAATATCAGCAGTAATGTTATTCAAGACATCAGAACTAGCCAAAGCTTCACCTTCCCCAACATTAAACAATTCACCACTGGTTTTCAAATTGGTGTTAAGAAGGAGGTAAGGGGTAAGCTCTACATTGTGTATAATCCCTCATATGTGCCAACTAATTCACCTAGGCTCTAACAACAATCCATGCCCACACCCTGATAAAATACCCTCTGATATAGCCTCTCTCTTTATATTTCATTGAAACTATAACTAAGTTGACCACCACTTTCTAACCCCCAACCCACACATTCTAGACCTTCCTCTCTACGTAATTTTTTTTTCTCTCCTGTTTCCTACATGCACTATAAAGAGACTCCTTTTAAAACTCAAACCTTGCACCAATGCTCCTGATAACTTACCTGCTGAATTCCTACAAATGTCCGCAAGCTCCATCTCTTACCCCATCAGTATACTTCTCAGTAGATCTGTCCAGGAATCCCACATACCAAACACCTGGAAAAAAGCATGCATTCTTCCTTTCCACAAAGGTGGCAAAAATTCATACATCTCCAACGTCCGACCTATCGCTGTCCTCTCCCAATCTCCAAAATATTAGAAAAATGAGTCCATACTCAACTTCTTAACCACTTAGTTAATAACTAACTTCTCACCCCTACCTAACATGGCTTTAGGCCAGGCCCTAGCATCAACACAGTTCTCATCTCCTTTATGGATACTGTAAATCGAGCATGTGATGCCGGTCTCATCGCCTCTGCACTCTTCCTCAACCTTTCAAAAGCCTTCGATGTTGTATCCCATTCCTTTCTAATCTCCAAACTCAACAGTCTAGTTGTCACACCCCCAACCCTAAAGTGGTTCTCTGACTGTCTCTCTAGTAGATATCAGTCAACAAAATGGCAGCAATCCTGTTCTCCCTTCCTCAACATCACCACAGGTGTACCCCAGGGATCCATATTGGGCCTCCTCCTATTCAATATATTTGTCAATAACTTCCATAACGCCCTTTCTCATGGCACTGTGATCCAATATCTGCACTGCCAAACCCCCTTCTGAATTAGAACTGCTAACCCAACATGCCTTTGCAGCCACTGAAAATTGGATGTCAAGAAATCACCTTCCTCTCAACCCCAACAAGACTAAATTCATTCTATTCACTCTTAAACCCCTCCCACCCCCCTTAATAGGACCAAATTCTCTATCCACTCCCAGAACAATACTACCATTGAAGTTGTTTCTAGCACCAAACTGTTAGGGGTCATTATCAATGAAAATCTAGCATTTGACCTCCACATTCACAGCAACATAAAAAAAAAAAAAAAAAATCAGAAACTGGGCACTCTTTATAGACGCAGGTATTACCTTAACTCCACTGCAAAAAAGGCTCTAGCCTCAGCCTTTCTACTTCCATCCCTGCTGTATGGTGCCCCTATCCTCACAAATATCCAGTCCTCTCTTAAAACCAAGCTTTACTCATGTTACAATAAGGTCGCCAGATTCGCAACGAATGCAAGATTCTCCGCACACTACTGTTCTTCTTTACAGCAACTAAACTGGCTAGAATTACCACTTTATCTCAACTACCTACGCTTAACTACTGCACACAAAATTATATATAAACCCACAACATGCCCCTCTGTTTCCTTCCTGCTGTCCTTGTACCACCCAAACAGGCCTCTCAGATCAGAAAATAAAGCACTGTTCAAAGTAGACAAACCCAAAGTCCCAGCTGGTCAAATGCTCTATTCCTTTACTGTTTCCAAACTTTGGAACACCCTCTCATCTACAATCATCTTTATCAGTTACCCTGCGCTCTTTAAAAAGTCTTAGACAACATCTCTCTTCTACCTGGCTATGCCCATGCTAAAAATAACTCTCTCTAAACACTGCTACTCCCTCTCTACCCCACCTCTTTCTAGCCAGCTGGTACTTCATCTCCCCTGTCTTGCATTGCCTGTTTACTATACCCTATCCTCATACATCTCCTTTCTCTCTCTCCCTCTACATTACTGCCACTGCTGCACTTATCCTCCCTGTCATCTCTGCTACGATCCATTCCACTCATATCCAAGCTACTTACTGCTTAATACCTATTAATTCTGATAATGTACTTTTATGCCATATTTACTTTAAACCCATGTCCATGATTGTTACTGTATTGTCTTCTGGCTCTTTATGTAATTGCAGTTGTATTTCTGTTGTATATGCATCACCTATAATTTGTATGGGGAGCTTTTCTCCCCGGGCCTCCAATGAAAATGGGCTCATCTAGGCCCGGTGGACCTTCCCAGTAAACAAATGCAATAAATGAATGAGTGAATGATTCATTCAATCAGTGAATCTATCAATGAATCCTCCCCTCCCAGAGGTAAGAAGGGTGTGGTAGTGCTCCTCCTGGTAAGTTGGTAAGTCTACTCAAACTTCTTCAGCTTTTTGTTTCCTTTCATTCTAGATCTTCAGGTTTGGCTGTTTCCAAGCAAACTGTTTCTTTTTGCATATTTAAAGCTATTTCGTTTTGTTGTTCCTTTCATGGGAAAAGCCTTCCTTCCTCTGTTAAGGCTCATTCTATCAGAGCTGTGGCTTCTTTGGGTGCTTTTTTTCAGAGGCTTGAATACAAATTCTATTCTAAAGGCAGTTGCTTTGACTTCTGTGCATACTTTTACGAAGCACTATAAGTTGGATGTTTCTAGGGATAGAGATGGTTTTGCCAGGGCTATTCTACATGATTTCCTTGAGGCCTCTGCTGGTCCTACCTCCTCCCAACTTTCTTCCTGGGCTTTTGTACTCTTCCTATTGTAATGAATACTGCAACAGTGATATGGAAAGACATAGTACACCTGTGTAAAATCTTACTGTAACAGTAGATGTCCTTCTCGTCACTGATGCAGTATTCACCCTCCCCCCTCCATTCCTTTTATCCTTCTGGATGTACTTGTTACCTCTTTGTGTCCTTAGACTGTCATTCCTACTGGGGCTTTTCAGTTCAGAGGGTAGTATGTCCATACATCACCGTTGTGCCCTGCACCATGCGTGGGTAGTATACATGTGTCATACAGCTTACCTATTACACCTAAAGGCTTTGGTATACTATCCGGACATTGGGCTACCCTTGGCAGGGGATCCCTATTGTAAAGAATATTGCAACACTGAAGAGGAGGACAGCTACTGTTTTGGTTAAGATTTTACACAACTGTACTTTTCAAGGATTGGGAAATGTTTTACTGAGCAGGAAGTGCATTTTTAGTGGAATGCTTGTGTACTTTTCATGACAACATACCTTCATTTCTTTCTGTTAGAGAACTTCAGCAAAGAGAGTTTGAGAGCTGACAGGAGTTTTTGTGCACTGCTTATTTTCTTTAATTTTGAAAGGGACTGTGTGGGGAAGTGTAAGAGTCTGTGTTTGATAACTTAACCTGCTGACTGAGTAGCTCCAGCAACACCTACTGGCAATCAGGCTTCATCCTTGTCTTCATCATGGATGTATCCTGTGGTCTAGCTGGTCCTTCTCCCACCATACTTAAAAAGAATAAACAGTGCAGAAAAGAGTCCTTATCACTGCTGTTTCAGACAATGCCTCAGCTATTATTGGGTGACTGTGTAGTGGCCGATCATAGTTCTCCTGACCTGGTACTCTGGGTTCCTGTAATGTAGCCCCTTCAGTCACCATGGACTGGGGGTCATCCACATCCTCTGTGGCTGTTCCAGTGGCCAATCCAGGCATGGGAAAATCATTTTTGGATCTGAGAAATTCTCTGGAAGGTTCTCCCCAGAGTAGCTGGAGAAATGGACCTCTTGCCAGGGATGAAGTGCCATTCTGTAGTTGGCCTTCTTCCAGAGAGGTCCCTGTAAAGGGGAGAAAGATATTTCCCATCTGAAAAAGTTAATTCAGACTTTTTCAGTGCTCAACCGTAAGGGGTCATAGAACCCAGTGCCTTTAGATCGAAGTGGGGAAAGCTTCTAATCCAGAATGTTTCTGGTTCCAAAAAAAGAGCTTTCATGGAGACCAGTTCTAGATCTTTTTTTTTCCTCCACCTGTTTGCAAATGTAACAAAAAAAAAATGCTGACCATTCATTGCCTGTTATCTGTGAGGCCTGTTACCTGTGATCCCTCTAAGATTTATGATAACATCACATCTAAATGATGCTTATTGGATCCTCATAGCCACAGACTTCAAAGAAATTTCTCCAGTTCTCTGTGTATGGGTCACATTATCAGTTATCGCCATTACACTTTGGATTATCTACAGCTCCAACATGTTTACAAAGTGTCTAACTCCAGTGCTAGCTCGGATTTTGCTTGGGGAGCAGTTTCTGTACAGGTAAAGGTGAAAGGTATGTGGAACTCTTCATATAGACCAAAGTATGTAACTGTCAGAGATTTTGGCTGTGATTCATGCCATAAAATCTCTTCATCTGTGGTTCCCAGGATGTCTGTGGGTCATTACAGACAGCACTGCAGTGATGTGATACATAAACAGGGAGGCACCAGGTCTTGCCCTCTCTGCAGGCTTGCTCTGATGTCTTGGGATATAGCTGTACAGCACTCCTTAACCCTCCAAGCATCTTATACAATCAAGGCAAAATAAAGTAGTAGATAAGCTGAATGGACCAGGACAGCCCCTCAAAAATGGAAATTAAATGAGGAGATTTTCCAGGAATTGATCCAGTTGTGTGTAACTCCTCGTATAGATTTGTTCACCTCCTTTCAAAACAGCCAACTAACCAAATTCTGCACCAAGACCCCTTGTAGGCAGATGTTGAAGACAGGTGCATTCCCATTATCATGGCTGGGGATGCTACTTTATGCATTAACACCCTTTCCATTAATATCTATGGTAATTCTGAAGCTTCAGAAGAACTCGGCAAAATGAATGCAGTGACTGACTTTTGGCCCAGTCAACAATGTTTCTTCCTTTTTATGGAATTGGCCAAGGGCAATTACCACAAATTTCTTCACAGATTGGATCTACTCACACAAGACAAAAGGGAGTTTTATATACCCCAGTCTCAACTAACTTCAACTAAATGCCTTGATTCAGTTTTGACTGTCTTCTAGGCATCTCTTTGAAGATGTGCAATAGGTACTAAAGGAAGCAGGAAAGTATTCTACTAGGAAATCTTATATTGGCAAGTGGAAAAATGTTCTAGTTGATGCTAAGCCAATAACCAGGGCCACATCAAGAATTATGTACCACTGGTGTTTCAAACATTTGTGTGAATTGCTTTCCTCTGGCCTTCCTTATTCCTCTGACATGTTTCATTAAGTGGCTATTTTAGCATGTCGGCCCATGGATCTTACCTTTCACCTCTGTTTTTGTTAAAGCAGTTTCTGAAGGGAGATTTGTGTCTCAAGCATCTTAGAAGACCGGTAGCTTCTTCATGAAAGTTTAACTTTGTGCTTGAAAAGTTAACTATGTCTTTCTTTCAACCATTTTGTCAGATGGACTTAATGTTCATCACATGGAAGACTGCACTACCTATTGCTTTGACATCTGCAAGAAGAGTACCCAAGTTGCAAGCCGTCATGGTGGGTGAGCCCTTATCTGATCTTCCATAGAGATGACCACTTTAAGAACAAATCCCTCATGTATGCCCAGAGTTCACTTTGAATCAATGCATCAGTCTCCCAATGATCTATTCAGACCCTCAGAACCAGGAAGAAAGAATTCTACACACACTCGATGTGCATAGGCAGCTCGTGTCAACACAGACAATTTTTGTGACGGCCGTCCTCAGCTGTTGCTTTGTTGTTCCCGCTATGGCATATCTATTCCAGACAATATCAATGCACATTTTACTAGATCCTTGGCTTCTATGATGGCATTCTGGAAAGAGGCGAACTTTAGACACATTCTAGAGGCAGCTTACAGGCTTCTCTTTGTTTATACTTTTATAAAGTATTTCTAGGTCCAAGACTGCCTGTACTGGAACCATTCTCTAGACCTTTATTCTTCCTGCTTCCAGGTTGGATAGACTTTGTTAAAAAACCCATATTATTCCACTCATCAATTTTTATTAAACGTTTTGGCAGTATTGAAAATTTTAACAGTGTATTTTAAATGATTTTTATGGATGGACATGGAATGAGTAATCTGTATTGAATTTTATGCTGAAATTTGATAAGGGACCATATTGCTTTAAAACATTAATTGATTTTAACTGCATTCAGTGCCTATGATATAAAATGACTGAGTTCATAGTTTTGTATTTACCTGATGAAGTCTTGACTCTCAAGACGAAAGAGCTTATATATTGTATTTAGAAATAAATTGTTTGGCATCCGCTTGTGGTATTGGACTTCTGCTGTGATTTTTCAATTTTTACAATTATATATTGCTGCTCCAGTGTTTTTTGGTTTTCAAACAACCCATATAGCCAAAGGCTACTACAGCAGTGCGAATGATGCACAGTAGTACAGTTGTATAAGTTGCAGTTAATGTATCAGTAGATGTTCGAATTATCTCACTGATGCAGTAACTGCACCATCACCCTACTTCGGTATATACTAAGTGATTGGGAAATAAAGTTGGTATTTATATCTTTTAAAGTTTCAGGATGAGTAAGATCTTGTCTCTATGGATAAGGAAGTCCTTAAATCGTGTACACTCTACTTTTCCTTCAAGAGGCTAGCCAATCAGCAGTCAGAATGTAAGTGTGGGAGGGGTGAGAGCTTTGTGAAGTTGGTCAGTTGTACCATGGGCTAGTTACAACCCATACAGGTAAAGGTGATGAATTTGAACTTCTATTGTTATGACAAGTGCGAACTGCGGTGGCGGTGCGGTAGCGTTGTCTCCTCACAGCAAGACGTTGTGCCGTTCGATTCTCAGCTAGAGCGTCTTCTGCGTGGAGACATGCATGAATGGGCGTACCTTCGTTGAAGATTGTGCATCAGGGCTGGCAAACTCGACACGTAAAAATCTACTGCCAATCATTAGCGAACCAGAGTTCCGCTGTGGCAACCCCTTACCAGGAAAAGCCGAAAGACACAAATTGTTATGGCAAGTGCAACATATACAGCAGTACTTTAGAACAGAAAGTAACCCTTGTAAACAAGTGTGTGAAAAAAGGGCTAAAATTAAGTACAAAAAAAGTATTGTGTTGTCACATTTGGTAAGCAACTCCCTCCTTCAGTGTACAGCTTTAGTTAGTACCCCAGTCCTGAATGATATAGTCGGGGATCTTGAAACCTGGGTTGATTTTTTTTCTGTACTTTGATCACCATGTAGTATCAGTAGTCTGAAAACTCTTCTGCTTATTGCAACTGATGACCTGGAAGATATGCCTTTAGTTGTTGTCACTTCACTTTATGCAGCTGCAATTAAGTCTCTTGTTGAGTGCACCTCCTAACTTGGATATAACTTTCTTGACATATTAAGCAGCTGTAGAGGCCCCAGAGGTCCCTAATCAAGATGAGTGTTGGCTTAAACTCTGTGCTACCAGGAAAGGCAGAAAGAGCTGCGTCTTTGCTCTTTGTATAGACTCGTGCATAGTGTCTGCATCTTGCATTCCAAGCCATTAGAGACGCCATCCTTTGATATCCTGTATCTTGGTAAGTCAGATAGCTCCCGTAATACCAGAACTAGGGACTTGACTCTCCACCAACACACAAGTAAAACACACTGGAGAGAAAATGTTATTACCTAGCTCCTACCTCACCACTGGAACAAACTTCCCATGCAGATTAAACTAAGTGACACACTAGCATCTTTCATGGTAAATCTGGATGATTGAATGAGCACCCATAAGTTTACTCTGAGGGTGACCTGCTATACTGTTCTTGAGAAGGGGGTACAGCATGAGGGTGAGTAATTGGCAAGGCATAAATGGTCTTTTGACCCAGTTGTCCTGTAATGATGGGATTATTGTGCATGTTCAAGTGACATGTTATTTTGCTTTCAGAACTGGTAATGTTCTTTTTTTTGGTTCCAAAAACATTTTGGTAAAAACATTTCATGTGAAGTTGTTAAATCTCCCCGTTTATTCTCACTGATGAGTTTGGAGCTGATCCTCTGCTCCGACACGGCCGATAGCAAAGCTCAAGGTTTGCCAGTAGCTCGAGACTAAGCCCCTTATCCCACATTGCACTGCTGGAATTACCTCGGTTCTAGTTTGCGCGGCAAGAGAGATCTCGTTGATCCAGCTAGCTCGGACCATTTTGAAAAAAATAACAGCAAGTCTATTTAAAAAGTTTTCCTTTTTGTTTAAAAAAATAGTGTGCGTTAGTATTAGAACTTTTCAATATATAATCTATAGTTTCAATAGTTATAAATAGTTTAAAAGTTAGTGCCTTGTTGGCTTCTTCGTTTGTGTGGGCCTTTAGCCCTATTTACTCTTATTAATCTTTATAATAGTCAAGCTTTTTTTTTGTGGGCCTCTTTAGCCTTATTTTTGTAATCTCTAGTTACATTGTTATAGATAAGTGCCCTTATTGGGCTTAGTTGTTTGTGGATACTTACAAGTGAAAGGACTTTACTGTTTTACCTTTTGCAGTTTACTCTGTTTTATTTAAATATGTCGGATGAGAAGGAGAAATCCCATCCTAAATCGGGATTTAAAAAATGCCCAGATTGTGGGCAGAAAATGTCCGCCACTGACGGACACATTCAGTGTGTCTACTGTCTGGGGGCTAAACACCTCCAAGACACCTGCAGCATTTGCCACTCCTTTTCTTCAAGAGTCCTCTTTGAGAGGAGGAGGAAACTTATAGACAGGGGATTGCTACAGCAATCTTTTTCCGAGGTGTTGAGTAGCCATGAGGGTACTAGTACGCCCTCAAAATCCAAATCTTCAGACAAAGTGACAAAAAAAGCAAAAATTTCAGAAAGGAGGGTCATTGGTTCCACAGACATTGGAACCGAGTGTACCTTTGATTCGGAGCCAGCTCTCTGTATTGGAGCCGGTCTCTGAAGTTCCTTCTTCCTCTCTGCTCCAATCAGCACCTTCGGTGCATTCAGCTAAGTCCTCAGTTAGCCTTTTCAGATTTGGACATGGATCGGCTAGTGCAGAAGCTTTTACAGGCACCAGGACTTGCCAAATTGTTGTCGGCCCCGACCAGCTCATCAGTGCCGAAGACCATGGAGCCGGATTTGTCTACTCCTCCTCCGAGCCGTACTGGAGTCTTGGAGCCGAAGGAAACTGAACCCTTGGTTGTCGAATCCTTTATCGGCTCCATCTACTCAGATGTCCTCTGAGCCGACCGAGGACTCTAGGAGCCGGCTCTCTCCCGTCAGGTCCGGGGAGGATAGTCTAACCGATTTGTCAGTGCTGCCTCTTCCTCTCGGGGCTTCGGCTCGGATGAGCTCGGCACCTACCTCGGGTTCAGATCCCAGGGTTTTGGTGTGGGAGGATTGGACGGTACTCTCTGGTCCGTCCACTTCTTCTCTTCTGAGCCATGGTGCCTTCGATGCTGTGAGAAGAGTTTTGTCTCCAAAGACCACGTCAGCATCTGTTCAGCTTTCCCTCTCCCCTCAAGCTCCTGTGTCTGCTTCTTCATCTACCAGTCCCTCTAAGCGTAGAGACCCCGAGCCTCAAGTACCCCCACAGGGCGTCCCCTACTCTTCTGAGACCTCCCCAGATCCCCCCACTGAGGAGGTGTCCAGGAAGAGATTGTGCAAGAGGAGGCACTTAGACTCCCCACAGGAGTCCTTGACATTTGACACGGACTTAGATGAGTCAGAATGGTCCCCTCGATCCCCCTCTGAGGATATCTCCTTTGCAGAGGTACTAGAGATCCTTAGAGGGGTGATTGGCAGTCCAAGACCCCTACTGAGGATGAGTCCGTGCTCTTGAAGGCTTTTGGGTCTCAACCTTCCACTTCTTGGGTGTCTCAGCCTTACGACGAGCTCATGGAACTGATTTCTCATAAGGTGTGGGAGTCACCGGAGGCCCTGGAAACCTGTTCCTCGTAAACCCAATAAAATTGTCTGCCCCAGTGAACAAACCATTTTTGACAAAGGGAGTGCCTGTTGATGCCGTGATGGTAGCTGCAGCCACCAAAAAGGAAGTATCTGAGACATCCACCTCTATCCATCCCCCTAACAGAGATTCTAGCGTCATGGATAGATATGGGAAGCGCATGTTAAGTTCAGCAACTTTTTCTTGGCGATCACTGAACTACTTAGTCCACTTTACGAGACTACAGAGAGATCTCCTGAAAGAGCTAGGAGATGCTCACCAGGGTACGGTAGCTGCAGGGGTGGCCGACAAAGTCAACGCCCAGCTCGCTACCCTAAACTCTGTGGTAAACTCGTCCATGCGTCTCGTACCCTATGCAGCTGATGGTTCGAGTAGAGCCGCTAGTTCGGGCATTGCTCTTCGAAGATGAGCCTCGATGCGTCTCTGTCCCTTGGCGGAACCCTTTAAGTCTTCCTTTGTTAATACCCCATTCGATGGCTCATCACTGTTTGGGCCCACAGTAAAGGAAACTTTAACCAGGTGTGAGCAGGAAGGCAAGACCTTATCTGCCGTTGGAGTCCGTTTTTTGACCCGTACTCAGCCCTACCCCAAGGGCCCTAGGGGAGAGAAAATGTGGTTCTGAAAAGCACAGGCAGCCTTTCAGGACACGCATGGAGAAACCTCCTCTAGAGGCAGAGGAGGGGGGTATAAAGGAAGACGCCACCCCCGCGGCAGAGGGGGTCCGCAGCAACAGGGTGACGGGTCAGTTCTCCGGTCAGTCCTACCAGCGCCCCTGAAAGGGGGGCCCGACTGTTCGGCTCTGGAGGCAGTCTGGGGTCACTTGTCTTTGTACCCGGAAGCCTGACTAAACAGAACATCAGATACTTGGGTACAAAGCATAATTTCCAGAGGATATTTCATTCCGTTCTCTTCCTCTCCCATTCCCGTGAAGTGAATTCCAGATGTTCCACCCAATCTCAGGGAACAAGCAATCGTAGAGGTCCACAGATTGCTAGAAAAAAAGTCATCCAACCAGTCCCAGCAGACCAAGTTGGATTCGGAACTTACTCAAGATTCTTTTTGGTACCAAAGAAAACAGGGGACTGGAGACCTATCTTGGACCTCAGCAGACTCGACCAGTTCGTAAAGAAAGAGAAGTTCCAAATGGTCATGCTTCAGTCCATTCTTTCCTTCTTAGGGAAAGGCGATTGGATGTGCTCCATAGATCTCAAGGACGCGTACTGTCACATAAAGATGAACAGACGCTCCAGTGATCATCTACGCTTCCAGCTGGGAGCCAGTCATTACCAGTTTCGCGCCCTGCCCTTTGGTCCCACTACAGCCCCCAGAGTGTTCACCAAATGCATGGCAGTGGTCACGGCTCACCTGAGACGTCTAGGATTCCAGGTGTTTCCATACCTAGACGATTGGCTCCTAACCGCTGCCACCAGGCATCAATTGACTCTGGCAACACAATACACTCTGACACTCTGCCATCAATTGGGCATTACAGCAACTTCGAAAAGTCTGCCTTATCGCCATTGCAGCATACCGTTTTTATAGGAGCAGAATTAGATACCTCAACTACCACTCTACGTCTCCCTGTCGAAAGAGTCTCTCTTCTCTGCCAAAACGTCAGCTTACTGGTGTCAAAGAACAAAGCTACAGCAGCAGAGGTATTGAAAGTACTAGGTTTGATGGTGGCAGCAATCCTGGCTATACCACTCGCAAGGATGCATATGCGAATTCTTCAGTGTCTTCTCTTCACTCAGTGGTCTTACCAGAAACTACCGATGCACCACATGATTCTCATCACGGATTCTTGCAGGAGAGACCTTTGGTGGTTGACGTCTCTTCATGTCACAATCGGAAGACCTTTTGTCCCCCCTGTAGCCACTGTGACCACAGATGCTTCCATGATAGGGTGGGGGGGCATTTTCAGGGAAAGACTGCCCAAGGCACATGGACAGATCGAGAGTCACATCTGCACATCAACTTTCTAGAGTTGTGAGCGGTACTTCTGGCGTTGCAGTACTTTCAGGACTCTCTTCCTCTAGGAACTGTTGCAATTCAGACTGACAACATGTCAGTAGTCTGGTTCTTGAACAAACAAGGCGGAACCAAGTCTTTACCCCCTTTGTCGGTAAGCCCTCAGAGTCTGGCAATGGGCTGTGTCATCCCAGCGTTTTCTGTTAGCAACGCACATCCTGGGGAAGTCCAACGTGATAGCTGACAAGCTAAGCAGGGCGATATTGCTCCCTCATGAGTGGTGTCTCAAACCACAGGTTGCGGAGTTGATTTTCTGCAAATGGGGCCAGCCTTGCTGCGACCTTTTTGCCAGCCACATCAATTCAAAATGCAGAAGCTACTTTGCCCTAATACCACCTCCCGGTCATCCCCCGAGAGATGCACTTCTACACGATTGGTCTCCTTTATGCATTTCCACCCTTCCCATTAATACCCAGATTTTTACAGAAAGCAAAATTGCTGGGAAGGACTGTTATACTCATAGCCCCCTACTGGCCTCGACAGATTTGGTTTCCGTTTCTCCACCATCATCTGTTGTAAGGTCCATGGATCCTGGACCCAGTTCCGGACCTTCTGACGCACCCATCAGAGGACCTTCATCTTTCACTGCAGTCCCTGAAACTGACTGCTTGGCTAATCCACTTTCCCCAATTGCCAGGCTTCATTCAATTTCAGAAGATACAAGACAAATTCTCTTGTCTTCTCACAAGCCATCTACCAGGAGATTATATGGCAGTAAATGGAAAAGGTTCTCAATATGGGCCAACACGCAGAACATTGACCCTTTCCGAGCTCTTCTATTTTAGAATTTTTTGACAAAATTTTTTAAGGAATGAGCAGCAGCTGCTACTGTTCAAGTTCATTTAGCTGCCATCTCAAATTTTCACCTTGGTTTTGGTGGCTCAAATGTTATGGGCCATAAATTATCCAAGACTTTTCTTAAAGGCTTTCTTCATATGAGACCTCCAATCAAAATTCCCTATTCTCCCTGGAATTTAAACCTTATGCTGTCTCAAATTATTCTTCCTCCTTTTGAGCCAGCGTCTTCTTGTGATCTCAAATTTTTATCCTGGAAAACAATATTTCTTGTGGCCATTACTTCTGCCTGCAGAGTGTCAGAACTTCAAACATTATCTATCAGACCGCCTTACATGATTTTCCATGCTGATAGAGTATCTCTCAGAACAAATCTCTCGTTTTTACCTGAAGTCTGTTCTGAATCAAATATCAATCAGGTCATTGAGCTTACCAGTCTTTTGTCCCAACCACTCCAGCAAATTGGAATACATGCTGCACAAACTTGATGTTCACAGACAGCTCAGATTTTATCTTGACAGAACTAAGGATATTAGAAAATCAGATCAACTTTTTGTACCCTTCTCAGAAGCAAGAAAAGGCAATCCAGTGGCTAAAACAACCTTATTTAAATAGTTATCCAATTGCATATCCTTTGTTTATGAAAATGCGAGCATGCCATTAACACACAAACCTAAGGCTTATTCTACCAGAGCCGTATCTACATCTTCTGCTTTTCAAGCTAAATTGCCCCTTGACAATATTTGCACTGCAGCCACTTGGTCTAAGCCTCATACTTTTATCACACATTACAAAATGGATAAGGCTTCAAGGGACTGGTCTTCCTTTGGTTCTACGGTACTGAAGAACATACTCCCATGAGCCACCCAGGATTCAGGGTGCTAGGGACGCTACCCATCAGTGAGAATAAACAGCGAGATTTAACAACTTCACATATAGAAGTTATGTACTTACCATAAAGTTCCACGTGAGTTGTTTATCTCGCCTTTATTCTCATGTCCCTCCCTCCTTCCCCCTCCTGGCTGACTGTTGACTTAGAGGCTAGTACCATCCTGGTTATTGAATATTTATTTTTCCCCTTCGGGAAGTGTCTTTGATAGAAATAAATAAAAGGGTATATATGTGTGTGTGTGTGTATATATATATATATATATATATATATATATATATATATATATATATATACATATACATACTGTTACTCGCAGCAAACAAGATCTGAGGTAATTCCAGCAGTGCATTGTGGGATAAGGGGCTTGGTCTCGAGCTACTGGCAAACCTTTAGCTTTGCTATCGGCCGCGACTCTGAACCCATCAATGAGAATAAGGGCGAGATAAACAACTCACATGGAACGTTATGGTAAGTACATACCTTCTATTTTCAGTGGCTGGCAGTTCCAGCTTTGTAGACCAACTCACAGTGAAGGAACAGAGTCACAGAGAAAACCACAAACAAAAAAAGCCTGAAATATGTAAAACAACAAAATCACAGAATTTATTCAAAAAAACTAGCACTTAGGCAAGCAACTGCCTTCAAGGAATAAAAACAATCAAGTAACTCCACATCTTGTATAGCACTCATAAAGCATAATATAATGCAATTAAACAATCAAATAATTAAAATTAATTAAATCAAAAATATCCAGTTGCATTCCATATTTAGACTAGTGGGTGTCAGTGTACATTATTTAAGAGTAAAAACAGTTTCCTTATAAAGCAACTTTCTCTCTAGATCCAATTATACAACAACCCCCCATTAATATTCAAAAATGTGCACGCGGATTGGTCAGCGTGCACGTTATAAATCAGAGTTATAGCAATGGAAAAAGGTCCGGTCGCCCGGACTTTTTCCATTGCTATAACTCTTTTTTTACAGCAACGGAGAACGCAAGATCTCCGTTGCTTCACACTGTCTCGCTATGTTAAACGGAGATTCTCTGTTGCTTTTTTTAAAGCAGTCTCGTTATGTTAAACCTATTTAACATAGCGAAACAGTTTGTAAAAAGCAACGGAGATCTTGCTTTCTCTGTTGCTTTTGTCCACAGCTCTGATGTACTGCGTAGGCATACGCAGGCGCAGTACATCGGAACTGCGCAGAATAGCTGACAGCTGCGGAAGGGCAACATTGCCATTATTTAAGAAAAGTAATTATTTTTTTTTTTAAATAATGTCGTATAATAGCAATAACCCACTTCTGGGTGTGGGTAATGCTGGATTTACCCACGGTTGGCTTTGTTTGGCCACTCGGGCTTCACCCTCATGACCAAACCACACCAACCGTGGGTAAATCCAGCATTACCCACACCCAGGCGTGGGTTATTGCTATAATATTCAACACCTGAGAACAGAGAAAAGTCTGGAGATAATTGTGTACAGCTAAGGTACAATGAATTACAGTATACAAAAATGAATAAGTATATAGACATGGTTAATTGTGGTACAGCAGTTAACATCTCTGTATCATGCTTGTTTTTCACTTGATGTGCATTCTTTGTGGATTTGCATGGGTGATCCTCAGTTTCACAATTTTCCTACTTACATCTAAAAGTTGCCATATGTGGTTTGCCAGTCCTCTAAGGTGTGTGTGTGTGTCTGTGTCTGCATCTTTTGATAGGAGGAAGATTTCAGGGTAGAAGGGAGTGAAAAGGAGAATGAAAAATGGAAACAAAGTAAAGGGAGATAATATAGGAAAGGAGAGAAAGATGAGTCTTAACCAGAGAAATGCTCTGGCAGTCACAGTCTTGGTGTTTGCCGTGAAGTGTGTGAAGTTCAAATGTCTAGGATAGCATCCAACATGTTAAGAAAATTGGTTATATCCATGCAAGAGTGATGTTGACATTTGATAATGACTGGAACTTCCATGTTAATCTTAGACTGTCTTCTAAGAACATGGCATGTTCCTTCTTTCTATCCCATTTACAAACTGTTAATGCTTCAGATCTTGTTCTGTCAACAAAAGCACACTGCTTGTTGTTAATTTATAAGATGTTTACGATTAATTCTAGCACATGGATTTGTATGAAGTTGTTTATTACTCTCATTTTTATTTAAAAAAAAACTGCTCTCTAACCATGCTTTTGCTGTGGATGTTTGATACTTTATCTGCCTTTTTCATGTTACAGTTTAGCATATGTTGCCTGCTGTGAATTTCTTTTGAAAACTGCTGGTAGAAGCTAAAGTATTTCTGACTTTAAATTTGCCTTTATTTCTCCAAGAATCCCACTGCCTGAATTGAAGGACTCTGACAAGTTGGATAAGATCATGAATATGAAGGAGGCTGCCAAGCGTGTACGACTGGGTCCTGATTGCCTTCCTTCCATTTGCTGCTATACATTCCTTAATGCTTACCAGGTGTGTTTTTAAGTAAACAGGTAAGAAACATTTCTAGTTTTAATCAGGGCTGAGCTCCTGAATCGGCAGTGTCTGTGTGGTTTGCTGTAATATGAAGGCACTTTATGTGAAATTTTTTTATTTTATTTTACTTTACAGTTTGGAAATCTGATGTGCTGGTCTATTGATCCTTTTCAGCCACTGCCCGGGTACAAGAATACAGTAAATGTCAGTTGATAGGATCACAGTTAACATGTAACAAAATACTTTTATATAGTTAAAAAAAAAAAAAAAAAAAAAAAGGCAAATTGTAGAACAAAACACATGTCAGAACCAAGTCAAACTATATACCAGTGTATAACAAACCATGCTAGTGGAAACATTCCTGTACATGTGATTTAAAATGAAAATGTGGGGGAATAGTAAGACAGTGAAAGATAGTATGTTGCAAGGTTAGTTTGTTGAACCATTTTACTTGCTTGGATCCTGTTTTTATTGTTCATAGTTTTGTTATAGTTAACTTTTAGTTCAGCTTGGTGATTGTTTTATGCATGTATCCTACTTTTGTATGCAGGGCCTCACTGCAGTTGATATCACAGATGACTCGAGCTTGATAGCAGGAGGCTTTGCAGACTCCACAGTCCGTGTGTGGAGTGCAACACCAAAGAAACTACGTAGTGTGAAACACTCATCAGGTAAGTGCTGTAGTTAATATGTTCATTATGTGTATAACTAAAGGTACAAAAAAGCAGTCTCCGTATTTTTCAACATTATTTGAGGTGTGTGTTTGCAGCATTACCTGTCAGTCTGCTTGCAGCTTTGATGATGCTATCTTTTAGTTATTTTCAGCCTTAAAACTGTCTTAAGCTCTATTAATCACCATGATTGACAAAGTCTAGCTTATGAAAACTCTAGTTTTACTTCTTGATTTGTCACTGAATCACTCTTTTTATTTGTTTGAAGTCTGTTACACCATTCATTTGAACTGTATCATGTAATGTTCTTCGTGTTTCACTGTTGCAGTCATTACATTTGGGTTATCTGCCTGCAGGTAGCCCTCGGCTGGCCTGAATGCCAGAGTCCTAGATTCCTGCATCAGATGCTGTCCTTTCTTCCATGACGTCAGGTCGTCAGGAGTATAAAACATGCAGCCAATGCCATTACATCTGTCTTTCTTGCCGCACGGTGCCCGAAGCAGAAGCAGTTCGCAAGTGCCGGTCGGCCGACTCCTGAAATTTTCTTTTTCGAGTTTCAGAACCAAAGTCTTCGACAAAAGCTAAGTACCCCGTTGGGGATTCTTTTTCTTGCTCTTAACCGATGTCAGTAAAAGTTAACAATTGTCTTACCTGTGGAAAGCAAATACTTCATAAAGATTTTCATTCATACTGCGTTCCTCGCTTAGGCCCAGACCACGACGTCCCTCACTGTCGGCTTTGTTCCTTATTCAATTCCCGAACTATTCGTTGTCAGTCTATTTTCGCAGCAAATTATTTTGTTACTCAGTTTAACTATCCAGAAATGGCTTTGGTAAGCCATCCGACTACCGATATTCCGAAAAAACATAAGGGTAAAGACAGAGACAGACTGCATAGGTCCAAAACTGCCAACGACGCTTACGTTAAGCTAGTCGCCAGTTTGCCGGTACTCAGGTGCTTTTGCAGCCCCTGTTACCTGCTACTTCAGATTTTCAGGCCTCTACTGAGACCCATTCAGAGTCCAGTATGCCGCGAGATGCTTTTTCGACTATGGAACCTGCGGGTGTCTCTACCTTGGATGGGTCTGGAGCCGCTGTGCTGGCACCGGCTTCTGAGGGTGTATTCAGGCCTACAGATTTGCATTTTAAACCGATGCCATCTTCTTTATCAAGGCCTAAAACTCGACCCACGCCTAGAAAAACTATGTCCAAACCGCATGGTCAGGTCTATATGCATAAAACAAATGCTTAGAATGGCTGAAGACCTTATTACTTTAATTAGGGGAAGCCAGCCTTCCCCCTCTGAGACCTAGAACTGATTTTTCTTCTGATTCTTCTGATCAGGATTCTGAAATTTCTGTTTCATAGGTTCATAGGTAAGGTACTAGGCTATCGGCCCTAGGGCCCATACAAGCCTAGCCAAAAAATGTACCCCGGCTTTCGCCACCCAAGAAAATTATTTTCCTATGCCCCTGTCGAGCAGAGCCACAGAAGTGATCCCCGGGGTGAATTTCCCATTTCCCATCCAATCACCAAGATTTTTCTTGAAGAGTGCTAATGAGGAGCTCTGTTTGACATAGATAGGTAGTCTGTTACAGAGTATGGGAAGTCTCTGGGACAGGAATCTATCCCTCCAGCATGTTCTGTTTATTGTGGTGACAAGGTTAAGGTCCCTAGAGCGTGTAGCTCGGCGGGATTGGGATTTCTTTAAGTGGAGCATGTCCAACAGCTCTGGGTTTGACATAGCTTTGTATGTTAGACAGAGATCGCCCCTGAGTAGGCGATATGCGATGGAGTAAAGCTGTAGTTTTTTGAGACTGTCTGCATAGGGCATCTGTTTGAGGCCAGTAATCCTCTTTGTGAGGTATTTCTGTGGTCTTTCCAGTTGTTGTAGATGTCTTGTGAGGTACATACCAAAAGGGGCGTTGTACTCTATAATGGGTCTGATGAGTAGAGGGAAACGATGGCCTCTCTTTTTCTGGATGAGAATCCTTTTGTGATGAGATGAGTCACGTACTGATTACCAGGATTTTCCCTTATCTACCTTTGAGGATTCTGATGCATTGGATTCCATTCCCTCTGTTTCCCCTCCAGAAGATTTTTCTTTTGGTGAAACCTTGCACACTCTTAGGGAGCATTTCTGCTGAGAAAGCCAGGATTACTCTGACTCCAAAAAGAGGCTTAAGGAATTCTTACTCCTCCCTCAGCACAGGCCTTTAGCTATCCCTCCTGTTCTGGACATTGTAGATGATGCAGTCTTGGAATCTAGCCTGACCCCTGACACTTTACCTCCAGAAAACCTGACAAGTATGAGAGTATCTGACTCTCACAAGTTCCTCTTCAAGAATCCAACTGCGGATCCAGAGACCATTTCCCAAGGACCAAAGGGCATTAAGGCTACTGCTGCCAAAAACCCTACCCCCTCTGATAGTTATTCCAGGGCCTTGGACAGATGGGGTAAGAAGGTATACACTTCTGCTACTTCAGCCATTAGGGCCTTAAATTTCCAGTTTCATATGTTAAAGTATCAGTAGCATATTATGGGACTACTTAAACAGAAAATGATGTTGATTCCTGACTCTGCTGAACATAAAGAATTACAGGATTTAATGCATTCTGCTAAACAAGTTGGTAAACATACTTTGCAATGTGGTTTTGACTCTTTAGAAGCATCTTGCAGGGCTGCTGTCACTGTGTCTGTACTTAGAAGGCATGCTTGGCTTAAGGAGCAAAACTTGCCAGATCATGTTAAAGCTAAATTACTGGATGCTCCCTTAAACCAAGACCGCCTGTTTGGCAGCAAAGCAGAAGTCCTTAAAAAGATGGAGGAAAAAGCTAAATCTATGCAAACTGTTTAAGCTTTCCTGCAAGTACAGCCTCCCAGATTTAGTAGGCATTGGCCTTCTAAGAATTGGTCCTTTCCAGTCTTTTCCAGGCCTTCTCAGTCCAAACCCAGGACCAGCAAACCACCTAGGTTACAGTCTCAGGCTACACACCGGCCTAAGCAGTGGGGGGATCCCACTTCCAAAGCTGGAAGTAGTAAGACACCCCCCTATGGAAAAATGTCACAATGACTTCACCTTAACCCTTCCAAGCCCTGCTCAGTTGCCTGCTCCCTTAGGAGGAAAGCTCGCCCTGCATGCAAAAAAAAAAACTGGGAACTCATTACCCAGGAGAAATGGGTTTTAAATATAGTTTCCAAAGGATACAGATTCCACTTCCACACCTTACCCAACCCCCAGACGGTTGGCCAGACCTACCCCCAAACCAGTGGGCAGAGGCTCAGCAGCAGGTTCTGTCTCTTCTAAGTATCAGGGCTATTCATCCTGTCCCAGCAGAAGAAAGGAGACAAGGTTTTTACTCGAGACATTTCCTGGTACCCAGAAAAGACAGCTCCTGGTGTCCTGTCATGGACCTCTCTATTCTAAACACCTTTTCTGGTAATCCCAAAATTCAGAATGCTAACACTTCAACAGCTGCTTCCTATGCTAGGCAAAGATGCCTGGTTGGCAACCTTAGACTTAAAGGAAGCTTACCTGCACATTCCAGTAAGGGAATCATGCAGGAAATACCTATGTTTCAAAGCAGGCTCCATGCACTACCAGTTCTCTGCACTTCCCTTTGGCTTATCTACTGTGCCCAGGGTATTCATAAAGTGTCTAGCTCCAGCCATTGCATTTTGCAGGCAGAGAAATATTCAGATATACCCTTGTCTGGACAATTGTCTGATTCAGGCAGAAAGCCAGGACATGCTATTAAAACATCTGGCATTTGTAAAGAAGCTTCTAACTTAGCTGGGGTACACAATAAACAAAAAGAAATATCATCTAGTACCCTGCCAACAGATTGTATTCCTGGGAGCAAGCTTGAACACAGCTTCCCAGATGGCTTACCTCATGCCAGAGAAACAAGTTTGACAGCCTACTTCATACTATTGGCCATTGGCCAGAAAGACCCAGCTATCTGCAAGGAAAATTCTGCAAGCCCTGGGGTTCATGGCCTCTTGCATTCTACTAATTTCATATGCAAGACTGCATATGAGGAAACTACAATGCTATCTAAAAAGCCTATGGTGTCAGCATTCTCAGAACCCGGAATCAATGATTCTTATTATTCATAGGTAGGTACTAGGCTATCGGCCCTGGGGCCTATACAAGCCCAGCCAAGAAGGTACCCTGGCTTTTGTCACCCAAGAAAATTATTTTCCTGTGCCACTGTCGAGCAGAGCCACAGAGGTGATCCCCGGGGTGAATTTCCTATTTCCCATCCAGTCATCAAGATTTTTCTTGAGTGCTAATGAGGAGATTTGTTTGATATAGATAGGTAGTTTATTCCAGAGTATGGGAAGTCTCTGGGACAGGATTCTATCCCTCCGGCATGTTCTGTTTATTGTGATTACAAGGTTTAGGTCCCTAGAGCGTGTAGCTCCGAGGGATTGGGATTTCTTTAAGTGGAGCATGTCAAACAACTCTGGGTTTGATATAGCTTTGTATGTTAGGCAGAGATCACCTCTGAGTAGGCAATATACGACATAGTAAAGCTGGAGTTTTTTTAGATGGTCTGCGTAGGGCATCTGTTTGAGGCCGGTAATCCTCTTTGTGAAGTATTTCTGCAGCCTTTCCAGTTGTCGATGTCTTGTGAGGTACATACCAAAAGGGGCGTTGTACTCTATAATGGGTCTAATGAGTGATGAGTAGAGGGGAACAATGACCTTTTTTTTCTGGATGAGAAACCTTTTGTGATGAGGTGTGTCACATAGAAGGATTTCCTGACTACTGTGGCGATGTGATTTATCAAAGGAGAGACTACTGTCCACCTGTGTCCCAAGGTCTCTTATCACACTTTCGGTGTTAAGTATACTACCGCCTATGTTGTAGTTCATGGGTACAGAGTTTTTACCAAAGGGGATGACTATGCACTTTTTGGCATTGAGCTTGAGGCCATGGCTTTGACACCAGGCATCTGTCTCAGTGAGTCCCTTTTGTAGGATGTTCACATCGTTAGGAGTTTCGATTATGGCTCCTAGTTTGCAGTCATCTGCGAACTTTGTTAGCCAAAGACCTTCTGTGTTAGCCTGTATTTCAGAGAAGTAGATACCAAACAGGAGAGGACCCAGGCCTGAACCCTGTGGTACTCCACTTGTCACTGGTCTGAAGTCGGATTTGGAGTCTGCTACTTTCACAGTGTGGGTTCTGTCAGTGAACCAGTTGGCAACCCATCTTGTAACATAGGGATTTATACCTAGTTTAGTGAGTTTATCTATAATTCCAGAGTGGGGGATGGTGTTGAAAGCCTTGGCAAGATCTAGATAGGCTGTGTGAACCACCTTACCCTTGTCTACAGCTTTGGTGACTGCTTCAAAGAAGTCCATCAGGTTTAGCAGACATGATCTGCCTTTTACAAATCCGAACTGGGTGGGGTCCAAAGTTTGGAGATTACCAATGTCTTTGTAAGTTCCATGATGATATGTTCCATGGCCTTGCAGACCAGGCTTGTTAGGCTAATGGGGCGGTAGTTCCCGAGGTCCGCGGTGGCTCCCCCCTTGTGGAATGGGATAACCGTCGCTGTGCGCCATTCAGCAGGCACATTGAACATGGTACTTAGGTGGGGTGCCAGTTCATTCTGTAGTTCGTGTAGAACGCAGCCTGGGGTGTTATCTGGTCCCATGGATGCTGTGTTCTTGGCTTTGGAGAGTGTGGTTTTTACCTCTGCAGTCATGATTACAGGAGCTTTGCATTCTTCTGGTATAGAGATGGGCTCTTTAGGGGGTGAGAGGAGGGTAAAGTTAGCACTGAGCCGATCTGCCAGGATGTTGGCAATATCAGTTGGGTCAGTTAATTTAGTGCCATTGTGCTGTAACTTGGAGCAGATCTGAGTGTTGCCATTGAAATTCTTGACATAGCTATAGAATGCTTTGTGGTTGTCTTTAGAATCGGTGGCGATTTTGTTTTTGTAACTAGCTTTGGAGGATTTTATCAGGGATCGCAGCTTCTTACTGAGGCTGACCAGGGAGCTCCTCCACTCATGGGATTTTACTCTCTTTTGCAACAGTTTCTTCCTTCTGTTGTACAGTTTGTTTATGGCAGGGGACCGCCAGATTGGCTTCCTTTTTTTTGGAGGATAGTGTATTGGTTCTGTTTGGGATAGCATGATCTATGCACTCATGTAAGTGCTTAGAAAGTGCAATTGTGTAGGATTCAGTAGTCGTAACTGTATTGTCCATCTGCATGGGTGTCATGAAGTTCACCACTTCTGTCTTAAGAAGCATGAAGTTGGCTTTGGAGAAATTTTTTTACCATGGTTTCCTTAATGGGGGGTGGAGGGAGGATGTGGATATCTAGGCTAATTAGCTTATGGTCAGATTGGACCAATGAGGTGTTGACTTCAGGTGTGGAACACCGGTCACTCATGTTTTCCAGTATATCAAGAAAAGAGGAGTGGGAATCCTGGGGCATGGTGGGTGATCTGTAGCAAGCTACAGTTTGGATTTCAGTTTTGCCCAGAGTTAGTTGCACTTGGATAACCTCGGCTGCATTATGCTGAGCATCTAGCCTGGAGGTGTGGATATCCTTAATGAATATGGACACACCTCCGCCTTTGGTGTTCCGGTCCAGGTTACATGGGCGAAAAGTGTGGTATGAGTTGTAGCCTGGTAGTTCAGGGGTGCTCTCTGGAGCCTTGGACCAGGTCTCAGTCACTGCACAGATATCGATGTTCTCCATTTTAAGGAGTGCCTTGAGTGAGTGCATTTTGAGATTTAGACTTCTAGCATTGAGTAGCATCGGCCCTCAGTTTTTGCTTGCCTGATGTTCATCGTGCATACAGCTGCAGTCATAACAGATGGGTTCTCCTGCCATCAGGCGGGTCCTCGGTCGGCCAAATTCCAAAGTCTAGGTCCGGCGTCGGTTGTCGTCGCTTCTTCCCTGACGTCAGTGTGACGGGTATAAAAGAACCAGCCGATGCCATTTTCTCCAGTCTTTCTTGCCGCGCGGTGCCCGAAGCAGAAGCAGTTCGCAAGTGCCGGTCGGCCAGCTCCTGAAATTACGAAAATTTTGCAACCGAAGTCTTCTTGAAAGCCAAGTACCCCGTTGGGGAAACTTTTCTTGCCTCAGACCGTTGTCAGACAAAGTTAATAATTGTATTTCATGTGGGAAGCAAATACCGCATAGGGATTTTCATTCCCTCTGCATTCCTTGCTTAGGCCCAGACCACGATGTCTCGGTCTGTCGTTTTTGTGCTACATTCAACAAAGCACCATTAAGTGTCGGGCGGAGTTCGCCCAGCACTATTTTGGCAATAAATTTAACTTTATTATGCCGTCGGATACTCCAGTTTTGTCTAAAAAACGCAAAGATAAGGACCGACACACGAGGTCCGCGGCCTCTACCGACACCACGCCAAAGCCGACTACAGGTGGTCCGGTTCTCAGTGAGGCGCCTACGCAGCCCCTGCCTACTGACGACACTTCATTGGCGGTGTCTTCTGTGCCCGAGGTCGCAGGCTCCTCTGTCCACACCCTGACTACAGATACCGAAGCCACTCTTGGTGGTGAATCTCAAAATGTAGACAGGTCTGCCTCCTCTCAAGGTGTCTTCAGACCTTCCTCTTCTTTTTCTATCGAGGCTTTCACTAAGTCTATAGCAGCCATGCATTCTAAGAGACAAGTTACACAGGGCCCTTCTCCAGGCCCCATGCCTAAAAAACAGGTGCTTAAAATGGCTGAGGATTTAATTACTCTTATCAGGGGTTCTCAACCCTTCTCTCCCCCCCCCCCCCCGGACAAAAGGTCCAGAGTGGAGGAAGAATCCTTCTCCTCTGACCAGGCCTCCATTATTTCAGAGCACTCTGATGCACAGGAACATTCTTACTCCCCTTTTGAAGATTCTGATGCAGAGGAGTCCATTCCCTCTGTCTCCCCCCCCAGAGGATTACTCATTTGGGGAAACCTTGCATGCCTTAAGGGAACACTTCCACTGGGAAGGCCAAGAGTACTAAGATTCCAAGAAAAGGCTTAGGGATTTTCTCTTGCTACCTCAGCACAGGCCTCTGGCTATACCTCCTGTCTTAGACATACTAGATGATGTGTACTCGGAGGCCTGCCTTAACCCGAATTCCTTACCTCCAGCCCCAGTCAAGCCTGACAGGTACTACCGGGTTCCTGACTCACACCAATTTTTATACAAAAGCCATGCGGCTGACCCAGAAACTATCTCACAGGGCCCCAAGGGAATTAAGGCCTCCACTGCTAAAAATCCATTACCTTCTGAGAGAGATTCCAGATCCTTAGAAAGGTGGGGAAAAAAGGTATACACGTCGGCCACCTTAACCATGAGGGCATTAAACTGCCCGTTCCCTATGCTAAAGTACCAACAGTTTCTGTTATCACAGTTGAGAAGTAAAATGTCACAACCTGAACAACCAGACTTGAAGGAGTTGCAGGATTTGATGCATAGTGCAGAACAAGTGGGTAAACATACCTTGCAATGTGGTTTTGATGCTCTAGAGGCCTCATGTCGAGCTGCTGTTACAGGATCAGTGATACGTAGACATGCCTGGCTCAAGGAGCAAACCTTACCAGATCATGTCACAGCTAAATTACTAGATGCCCCTCTACAAATGGATGTATTATTTGGTGTTAAAGCTGAGGAGGTATTAAAGAAAATGGAGGAAAAGGCTAAATCAATGCAAACAGTGAAAGATTTTCTACAGGTACAACCTCCACGTTTCAGTAGAAATTGGCCTTCCAAAAATTGGTCCTTTCCAGCCACGGACAGACCCCAAAGAGGTAGATGCAGGCGCCCGAGGGGCAGAGGGAAATCTCAAGGATCATTTAGAAGCAGACAATGGCAAGCTCCTACACAAAGAGGTGGTGAGGATAGTTCGCAGCCATTCAGAAAGCAAGCCCAATGACTTTCCCCTTTGCATGCCAAGCAAGGCTCAAATGGCAGCACCCTTAGGCGGAAAACTGGCATTATTTTCAAAAAATTGGCATATTGTCACAAAAGACAAATGGATCCTGGACATTATAAACAGAGGCTACAGATTCCATTTTCACACCCTTCCAAAAATGAGAGGCATGCCAAACCTGCCACACAATCAAAGGGCAGAGGCACAAAGACAAATTTCAGATCTCATGGACATGAAAGCTATTCAAGAGGTACCTACTCACGAACAAGGTCAAGGTTTTTATTCCAGACTATTCCTGGTACCAATGAAGGGAAAAGATTGGAGACCTATTTTGGACCTATCCATCCTGAACACATTTTTACTCGTACCAAAATTCAAGATGCTCACATTACAGCAGCTTCTTCCCATGCTGGGCAAGGAGTCTTGGCTGGTAACATTGGACCTCAGAGGCATACCTGCATGTCCCAATCAGACAAAATTGCAGAAGATACCTCAGATTTCTTGCAGGTTCAACCCATTATCAATTCTCTGCATTGCCCTTTGGCTTATCTACTGCGCCCAGAGTATTCACGAAATGCCTGGCATCAGTAATTGCCTACTGCAGACTTCAAGGGATACAAATGTACCCATATTTGGACGACTGCCTGATCCAAGCAGACAGCAAGCACATACTTCTGAAACATCTGGCTTTTGTAATAATGTTGTTGAATTCTCTGGGATACACAGTCAACAAAAAGAAATCAAGGCTAATACCCTCTCAGAAAATAATTTTCCTGGGTGCCAACTTGGACACAAACACCCAGATGGCCTACCTCACGCCAGAGAAGCAGGGGCAACTAACTCCATACTTCAGAACACTAGCAAATTTCACCAGGCTGACTGCAAGGAAAATCCTGCAGGCTCTGGGATTCGGCATCTTGCATCCTACTAGTCCCTTGTGCAAAGCTGCATATGAGGAAACTTCAATGGTACCTGAAAAACCTATGGTCTCAACACAGCCACAGTTTGGAAACAATAATACCACTAATTCCATGTCTTCAAAAGGAATTTCTGTGGTGTGCTCAAGCATGCCAAACAAACACAGGTCTCCCATTCTGCAAGCCTCAAGCAAATCATGTCATCACAACAGACTATGCCTGGGGGGCGCACATGACAGATTGGTGCATTCAGGGCAAATGGTCCCAAAGAGAAAAGCACCTTCACATCAATCAAAAGGAAATGCTAGCAGTAATAAATGCTATTATAGCTTTCAAAGACCTTCTGCATCTAGGTCAACTATTGATAAGGACAGACAACACCACAGTAATGTGGTACATAAACAAACAGGGAGGAACCCATTCATACCCCCTATGCAGGCTGGCCATGTCACTTTGGAACATGGCTCTGGAATTACAAATCGAACTTCAAGCACAGTACTTGCCAGGCAAGGAAAACACATTGGCAGACAACCTAAGCAGAAATATGACAGATCCACACAAATGGAAGTTGCATCCTCAAGTTTTTACAGAGATAATTCAAGCATGGGGAAGGCCAGACATAGATCTCTTTGCCTCCCATAAAAATCACCAATTGACAAAATTCTGCTCAAGGACTTTTCATCCAAAGGCCTGGAGAAATGGATGCTCTCTCTTTCAGTTGGACAACAATGACAGTTTATGCCTTTCCACCTCTTCCTCTGCTGCCCAAAGTTCTATTAAAAACCAGAGCAGACAGACCAAAGATGATTCTCATTGCTCAAGACTTGCCAAGACAGCACTGGTACCCACTCCTGAGGAGCCTGACGCATTCCCCTCCATGGACCCTACCTCTAATGCCTCTTCTTCTGATTCAGCACAGCTTCAAAACTCTTCAGTCAGCTGAAAACACTCAACCTGGCCGCATGGAAGATTCCTTAACATCACAACAGACCCTACTGTCCAAGGAGGTGCAGGATGTCATTTTGGAGGCCAGAAGGCCGTCTACTAGAAAAGCTTACTCCGCAAAATGGAAACGGTTTTGTGCCTGGAATGAGAAAAAGGGCCAGAATCCTGGAAAACTGAATTTACCTCAAATATTACAGTATCTAGCTGAGCTGCTAAGCAGTGGACTTTCATTCTCCTCCATCAAAATCCATGCTTCAGCCATTTCTGCAGAATACAACACTGATCCACCTTTATTCTCTCATCCCCTCTTAAGACAGTTCCTCAGAGGGGCTAGGAATATAAAACCCCCAAGGAAACAACCAATACCTGCTTGAGACCTCAATTTCATTCTAGAGAAGCTGACCTTGCCTCCTTTTGATCCAGCTGCCTCAACAGATTCGCAGTATTTGTCCTGGAAAACAGCTTTCCTTCTTGCTATCACCTCAGCTCGTAGGGTATCGGAACTACAAGCCCTCATGGCTGTGCAGCCTTTTATCATCTTCCATCAGGACAGAGTTTCCTTACGAACCAACCCGTCCTTTATGCCAAAGGTGGTATCCAGGGTAGCTTTGAATCAGGCTATACACTTACCTACCTTTTACCCTAATTCTCAAAACAAAGGGGAGAGACTACTACATTCCTTGGACATCCACAGGCGGCTGCTTTATTTGGACAGAACAAAGCCTTTCAGAAAATCAGAACAGCTCTTTGTGTCCTATGCTATAGGAGCTCAAGGGAAGCCAATTTCCAAACAGACAATTTCAAAATGGATAGCCCACTGCATACGCTTTTGTTACTCTTTTCATGGTAAAACTGTACCTGCAGGCATCAGATCTCATTCCACAAGGGCCACAGCTACCTCTGCAGCTTTCCTCAGAGGAGTTCCTACCAAAGATATTTTGGAAGCAGCCACTTGGAGTTCTGTGCATACCTTCTCCAAGCACTACCACCTACCATTATACTCCAAAACTAGAGCAGGCTTTGCCACTGCAGTCTTGCAGGGCATCCTGGCTCCTCCTAGTTCCACCTAGTGCCTACCACCCCTTTCTTAGCTTTGGGATTCTACCCATCTGTTATGACTGCAGCTGTATGCACGATGAACATAGTACAGTTTTGTACCTACCATAAATGTAGATGTTCGAGTGCTAATACAGCTGCAGTCCAGGTTTCCCTCCCTCCTTCCCCTGTTGGGACAGGCCTTTTGGCTAACACCTCCTCATACAACCTGATTGGGGGTATTCATTTATGGTGTATTTGCTTGCAACTACTGTATTTTGATTATATGGCATTGCTTTATTACACAAATTTATGTATTGCCTTCCTTCTGGGGGCACCTGACATCTGGGGCAAGAAAAACTGAAGAAAATGGCGTCGGCTGGTTCATTTATATCCCTGTCGCACTGACGTCAGGGAAGAAGTGACAACAACTGATGCCGGACATAGACTTTGGAATTCGGCCGACCGAGGACCCGCCTGATGGCAGGAGAACCCATCTGTTATGACTGCAGCTGTATTAGCACTCTAACATCTACATTTATGGTAGGTACAAAACTGTACTTTCCTGTTACGGTGGTGACTCAGGGAATTCTTGTATAAAAACAGAGTTTCTTTTGTGGACAGAGGCCTACCACCTCAACAAGGGGCTCCCTTTCAATCTACCCCATGCTGCCCAAACCCTGACTACAGACGCATCAGACTATGCATGGGGGGGCTCACTTGGCAGTGCAGTGCATTCAGGACAAATGGAACCAGAGTCAAATGCACCTGCATATCAACCAAAAAGAAATGTTAGATGTACAGAATTCCCTGACAGCCTTCAAGGACCACATCCTTCCAGGACAATTATTGGTAAAGACAGACAACACCACAATTATGTTGTACATAAACAAGCAGGGGGGAACCCACTCATACTGCAGACTAGCCATGGCTCTGTGGAACACAGCCTTAAGCTACCAAGTGCACCTATAAGCTGAATTCCTGCCAGGCAAGCTAAATTCACTGGCAGATGACCTAAGCAGAAATCTCATGGACCCACACAAATGGAAACTGGAACCAAAAATATTCAACCTCTTGAAGAACAAATGGGGGACTCCAGAGATAGACCTGTTTGCCTCCCCCTCAGAACTACCAATTGGACAAATTCTGCACAAGGACTCCCCACAGTCGAGCTTGGAAAGTGGATGCCCTGTCCTTTACCTGGGAAAGCCTCTCTTTTTATGCCTTTCCCCCTCTGCCTCTCCTCTCAAAGGTTCTGCTAAAGATCAAACAGGACATACCAAGGACAATTCGTATTGCACCTGACTGGCCTTGCCAGCACTGGTACCCCCTCTTGCGCAGCATGATACTGCTGGATCCATGGCACCTGCCTCAGACCCCTTCCCTGCTGTCCCAGCAGGCTGGCCAGATTTTGCACCCTCAGCTTCAAACCCTGAACCTTGCAGCCTGGCTAATCCCTTGAGCTCCACAATAGCATCCCTCAGCAAGCAGGTGCTAGAGGTCATTCTGAAAGCAAGGAGACCCAGTACTAGAAAATCCTATACTGAAAAGTGGAAAATATGCTGTTCCTGGAACCAGACACAGGGTATGGGCACTACGGTGTCCAGTTTACCTCGTATTCTTCAGTACTTAACAGAAATGCTCCACAAGGGCCTATCCTTCTCTTCAGTTAAAATTCATGCCTCTGCAATATCAGCACATTATAATACTGAACCTCCCCTCTTCTCTCACCCCCTGTTAAAGCAATTCCTCAGAGGAGCAAAAAATTTAAGACCACCCAGGCGAGCCCCTACTCCAGCCTGGGATCTTAACTTTGTATTGGAAAAGCTCATTCTCCCTCCATTTGAACCAGCTGCAACTGCAGAGTTGAAATTCCTTTCTTGGAAAACAGCCTTCCTTCTAGCCATCACTTCAGCAAGAAGAGTGACTGAATTACAGACTTTCATGGCAGTGGAGCCCTTTATCATCTGCCATACAGACAAGGCTTCCCTCAGGACCAATCCTTCCTTTATGCCCAAGGTGATGTCTAGTGTCACCCTAAATCAGTCCATTCATTTGCCTACCTTCTTCCCTAATCACAAAACAAAGAACGAATTCTGCACTCTTTGGACCTGCACAGACAACTTAGATTTTATTTTGACAGGACTAATGTATTATCACATAGATAAGAGCGATGTTCCTAACTACCACATCAATAGCAACACCCTAAGTACGCACTCAGTGGTGAGAGGCCTGGATGCACAGATTGACTGCAGTCTTACCTTTGAGCACCATGTCTCCACAGTGGTAAGAAGGGCATTCTGTATTGCTCATCTCATAAGTAAGGGTATTGCCTCTAGAAAAAAAGTTATAACCCTGTACTCTTCTTTCATCGGGCCAATAATTGAGGACAATGCCCCTTTTGGTATGTACCTTTTTAAGCATCTGCAGCAAATGGCGAAACCACAGAGTTTCCTTACAAGGAAAATTCAAGGTCTTCAGCATCTGTCCTATGTGGATCTTCTGAAATCAGTGTCACTTTATTCTGTTTCATACTGACTACTCAGAGGTGATCTCTGCCTTGCCTACAAGGCAATCTCTGACC